>NC_072731.1:181649958-181756943 GCF_026930045.1 Uloborus diversus | reverse complement strand
TCAAACAAATTTTGTTGGAAATAGCTCTTGACGCCAAACTCCAGACTTCGACTCTGAGAATTTAGGGGCACTTGACTCCGAATCCTGTGCCTGACGATTAATCGGACTCTGACTCCCCGACTTTGACTCTGACTTCGTAGCTTTGACAAAAATTTATACACGGAGGACAAATGACTGACTCCGATTCTTAAATATTCGACTCCTTTACCCCAAAATGAGATTGACTCCAACTCCGCAGTTATGGTTTTGACTGTGAAATAATTATTGTTGATCTGACTTGTTTTTATTTTTACGCTAAAGTTTTAATTTAGGTATTCCGTTTTCGCCGAATAAACCCCAAGTCATTCGCAACTCCAGCGCTCGAATACGCTACCTTGCGGTGATTTACAAAACTGCCAAAGAAACTAAAACATTGCCACGTTGCGTTCCACGTGTGTCTGTTGACGTAAGCACAGGCAGTTTGTTCTGAGTATTTATTAACGCAATCGATGTGTCTTAGTTTGCTTTCAGCTACAGAAATTAATTCGTCCCTTAGTAGTATTCTCGAGCTACTCAAAATAATGTTAGTTTTCCTTATTTCCTTCGAAAATATAAGTTGTTGAGAAATGGTGAAAGCGAAAACTCTGGATTAACAAACTTGGATAACGTTATACAAGGTAAAAAATTTTATTGTTTTGTATGAATTTGTAAGAATATGGTGTTTTTTTAAATCTTAAATTAATTAAACTAACCATATTTTACAGTAGCATTTAGTTGGAATGGACAGTATGCAAAATATTTTCTTGAATATATTATCGTAGAACAAAATGAAAAATGTTTAACCGAGAAAGAATTTACTTTATTCCTTTTATTCTCAGCTGAAAGGTTTCGCCAAATTTGTTTAGGGTTATAGTTTTAGTATTGTGCGAGCAAAGTAGCCTTGGCGAGATTTCACGTTTTTAGTTAAACCATTTTTAATTTTTATCATGAGTGGAATAAAATGGTAGTAAGATTACAGAATTCGATAAGTTAAAAGAAATAATGGTCATTCAACTGAAAAGAAAACTACTACCATATTTCCGTGAGAATTTTGTTGATGATTTGCATAACATGACATAATTAAATCGTAACTCAGAAATTAGAGAAATCGAAACAGAAAAATTTTAAATTAACCGATTCGGGAATTCGAGAGAAATAACTCGGCTACAAATGCAAAATAATAAGCGCTAGCCAAGCAAGGCAAAAAAGTATCATCTTCTTTCGATAATAATTTGTTATGTCATATTGAATTTTCTAGCATTAATTGTTACTAGTCGACCCGTGCGGAACTCCGCACTGTGCTTCAAATCGTTTCATAAGGCATTTCGCTCTTTAAGAATTTGAAAGGAAGAACATTATGAAGAAGAACCGAAAAAAAAGTAAGCGCAGAAGAGAAGGCATGTAATTTAAAGACATCAGTAACAAAACCTCGTTAAATACAACGTTGTGATAATTTGATCATAGTTCCCCTTTTAATCGTACATATTTTCAATGCAAACATAAATGTCATTAAAAGTGTGGCTGAGTGGTGACTCGTGAAAAAGCAATAATTGTGCATGTGAAAAAACAGGTTGTGGCAAATACAGTCCTGCACATGTCAGCATCTGACGGGAAAAAAAGAAACATTAAAGAGATATTTATTGGCACGTATTCGAATTGGCGCCATTCTGACTAACAGCCCGACACCCCAACAAACCTAGCAATTGCGCCTTCCTTTTCGAAAGCGATTCATTGAAGGAATGCGTAGTAAAAAGCAGCAAAAAAGCTTTTTTGCCAAAAAAAAAATAATAATAACAATAAGATCATGCATCTGTGTTTTGTCATTAACCAGCATGATACGATTTAAAATTATTCGCAAAGCATGGAATTTGATTAAAGAATGACGAAGATCTCACGTAGCGATTGAAACAAACATTCTAGAGAAGTAATAAATTTGATTGAAAATAAGTGTTTTTATCTTTGAATATTCAACTATTTCACATAGAAGGTTGCTTTAACGTTACGGCTTAAATGCCCGCACATGTTTCTCTTTTAATCGAACACTTAAAATTCAAAACCAAAACCAGTTGAACTGAGTCCGTTCTTAAGTGTAATTTTTCGAACGTAGACAAAATGTATTTTTTTTCAGCAGAAAGCAGAGGAGTAGAAAATGATTTCTTGCTAATGAAGTTGATAATACTTTTAATGCTTTATATCGTATTCGCGCGAATAAAAAATTAAAGGTTTACTGAGTGAAACTCGTAGTTTTAATCGGGCGTAGTATTTTTTCATTTGTACAAAAGGTCGAACACTGCTATTAGAAACATCTACATTTTAGCTTACAATAAAAATGTTTTTCTGCACAAAAAGGATTTCTTTAGGTAAATCTAATACTTTTTTATGCTTACATTATGTTGAGTGGTCTGGATGTAGTCAAAGAACACAGTTCGATTAACAATCAACTTATCCGAATGATAACTGTAGCCTGCATAAAGGAGTCGAAACACCAAGTAGCATTCCCACTGCATTTATTTTATTAGGTGTGTATGTTATGAGCACATGTAATGCGTAATACTAATATAAATTTGATATTATGTCGGACAGCCCAAGCTTGCCCGAAGTTCAGATATAGTTTATAGCCGAACGCTCTACCGAAAAAAACCTATCAATTAAACCGAAAAACTAAGTCCAGTGCTGTTAAGCTTTATTAAAATATGAACACACACACAGGTGGCTTTTTTTTTTTTTTTTTTTTTGCCGAAAGCGACGTAAAAAATGGAAAACTGCATTAGAACTTTGCTTTAAAAAATGCATAAGAACTACAGGCAGCATCAAGGTTTTGAAACGGCAAGAGGTGATTTCGAAAACTTGAATTTTCGACCGTAAGTCTTTTTTTTTCGTCATTGGCCAGCCTGATAAGTTTTAAAATGAGAGGGGATTAATATATAAGATAAGATATTGAAGAAAAATGCTTTTATTTTTGAAAATTTTTACAATTTGTTATCGCAGGCTGCTTAAACCGTTATAACTTAGATGGCAGCACGTGTTCATCATTTAACAGCACGGTTAAAATACAAAATAAATTGAACTATGCTCTTTTTTAAGCGAAGCTTTTCGAATGTAGTAAAAATGTGATAAGCTATTTGTTTTTTAGCAAAAAGAAGAAAAAATATATATTTTACCCTTCAAATTGAGGTGGTATTTTTTTTATTTGTAGAAAGAGTCAAAAACTCATTAAAAGAATATATATTTCAATATACGATTTATTATTTTTTTTCTGAACAAACAACAATTCTATTGTAGTCTGAAATCTTTAACCTGTTACTTATATTTTCGCTTACATTATGCTTTAATTTTCTTTCCAGAGCCAAAGCTTCAAAAAAAAAAAAAAAAACACGTGCAATTTCGAAGTAATTTAGCACAAAACCACTTAATGGTTTCGTATCAGCAAGGAGCATTTCCTTCTCATTTATTCTATTCCCTCATAGTTGTTATTCATTTAATTCAGTGTTCATGTAATGCGCACTATTTCTCTGATTTTTTTGTTGCAGATTGTCCGGACGTGGGCCCGAACACGTAATCTCCTGGTTACGAAGAGAACGCTCTGCCGATCAAGCTACTCAGCTCTGTCGGTCATAGCGCAAATTAAAGTTATAAGTTTGACCGAAAACCCTATTCTGGTTCTTTAAAACAGGTTTTTCGGCTAAAAAAACAATTTTTAGACCTTGGGTCTATTTTTCGTCAGTAGCCAGCACCATAAGCTATAAAATTAGCCGTAAATCAAAGAAATCGATCAAGAATTGAGGGAAATTTGGCGTAGAAACCAAAAACAGGCTACAGAAATAATATATAAGGATTCTTGTCAGGCCACAATTATTATTTAGTTTTATCAAGAATTGATAAATATCGAATTCAACATCGTGAAAATAGCTGCTTAGAACTACGAACTACGTAGTTTGCATTAATCTTTGACGTTTAGTAATGCTTCTTGAATTCTCATTTCTTTCTACGTGGGCCAGAATATCCACAAGACTTTGAAAATTAATTTAAAAAGAATAAAGCGAAAAAATCATACATACGAACAAAAATCACAACACTTTTAGCATTTTCTTCATTACCACATGCGTTTGTTTTAGTTTTTTCCTCCGCCATTAGACAGTGACTGGAGTGCCCCCTATAGTTCATTGGAGTTGCGAATTTATGTTTCTACATAAAGATATGCGCAGACGATTTTTTTTTTCTTTTGACAATGAAAATTATTTCTTTAAGTTGACATTTTATTGTTTTTATTTATTTTGGTAAGTGCATTAATTCATTTAAAAAATTGTTTTGGGCAACAGGGGAAAAAGAAACATTTTTTTTTTTTTGATAGGATGTATTTATTTTAATGAGCTTATTAATTTTAATTATTATTTTTTCGTTTTGAAAGCTGTTAAAGATTTTTTTAATGGAAAAAAGTGTACTGGCTGCTTTGTTTAAAAATTGCTTTTATTTTATTTGTTTGTTCGTTTTTTTTTTTTTTTTTTTTTTTTTTTTTTTTTTTTTACGCATCTAATTTTTTTAGATGAGTGAGGAATATTTTATTCCTAGAAATCAGATCAAGGTATTTTAAAAATATGTGTGAAAACATTTGTGATTTTAGCTATTTTTGAGAATATTGATCAGGTACTAGAAAGTAGTATGGGTATACGGGAAAGTAGGGTCGTCTAGTTCTAGACAGAACTTCTTGTTTGTTGTTGTTGAACCAGGAGAACATTAATTCTACAAATTTTGGTGCATGGTGCACTAAAGGAAAAGATGATTTTACCGCTTTTTGCCGTTTTGCAACTGTTCAGTGCCCATAAGCAATAGTGGATTTTCGCAATTGAGGCCGTGTGCTAAAAGATTCAAGCATAAAGAAGACTCTGAAAAACGTCAAGAGGATCCTTCTCAAGCTCTGTTTGTTCTTAATACAAGTGTTAAAAGGTTCAACTTAGATATAAAATCAAAGAACAGTGGAATTAGTACTTGGGTCATGAGTGAGGAAGAAAATATAAAAAAATTTCTTTGTTCAAATTTTGTTTAATTATTTCGTCTAATATGTACACTGTTTTTTTCAAAAATTATTCTTTCAACTACAGAAAAGTCATTTCAGATGTAAGGAATAATTTTATTTGAGGTTTTTTTTAAACAAAATCATTGATAAGAATAAATAAATAATATATGATCGGTATTATTTCTTTTTTCATAGCAAAATTATTCATATAATGTGTCCTATATTTTTTGCGGAAAATGTCCTATATGTGACAAGTCGATCACTTCTACCCCTGTAATAGTCAACTTTTTAAAAGTTTGTTAATTGTGCTGAAGACTTTCTTAATTTTTCAGAGTGATGAAAGTGCTGTTGAATTTGCAAATCGTGTAAAAGCAGAGATTGCCAAGAAAGGAGGACTAGTAGATCTGATGTGGTAAGTAAATATTTTTATTTTTTTAATGCTACTTTTATTGTACATTTTATGCCTTATTTACAAATAAAGCAGAGACACAAACTATAAGCTGTGTTTGTTAAAATTGCCATTTTGTACCCAAATTTTTTTTTTTTTTTTCAAAATTTAAACTCAGCTTTATTAATGTGCTTTTGGAATAAAGCATATTACACCATATTGGAAGATCCACAAGGGACAACATTGGGGAGTCCCCCCCCCCCACCTCCCCTCTGACAAAAGAAAGCAACTACAATTGCTTAAATTCCATAACATTTCCAAGATACTGTTTGACATTTTAAACTGCAACCTTCCTCAAATTTGCGCATGCGTCAGGTCGCTTCTGATTTTATCAAAATAGGGGAGATATTGATAAGAAAGATAACGAATGTGAGGGGGATTTTTTTTTTTTTTGTTTTCCGTTGGATTTGTTTATTAGAGATGTTGGTTCGAGTTGCGGCTTTTTTTTTTTTTTTTTTTTAGCAGAAATGCTACCATGGTGCATTCTCTTCAGCAAGCTGTCACCCCTTATTAAAATAGAACCGTTCAACGGTGCTAGTCGCGGCTTTCGAGATCAGACAGTAGTCTTTAAACCTCGTCCCCCATGTCATGTTAAAAGTTATCTAAATGTATTGCATTTTTAGTTTCAATTTTGACAAAATGCTAGAGGAGATTCTTTAAATCTCATTTTTTCCCCTAACGTTACCAAAGTTGTCCTACAATCTTGCTTTTGTAAACTCAGGCTCCAAAAAAATTGCGAGGGCAGACTACAGCACATCTTCTTTCCTAATCACAAAAAAAGTGTCTAAAATTTCAATTTTGAAATTTCAAGATTTTATTTCGTGAAACAAAGACCCCAAGTCACGTTATCAATTTTGAAGCAAAGCATTGGAAGAAATCTGGTTTCCTTCGCTAATTTCATGCAAAACGTATCAACCATTCGTCGTTGTTGAGTCACGTGACAATGCCTTTGCCTCAGCTTTTGCTAAGTCATTGATTAGATTTACTCCCTCCATTTACTAATTCCTGCTCTAAGGAGCCTCCCCTCTTTCTTTGCATCCATCATTGACAATAGTCAAAAATTGCATTTTTAGAACTTCAATATATCAAAAGGTGAAAGGAGAGTTTCTGAAACTGTATGCCAGGGAGAAAAAAGGGTATATACTTGATGTATTTTCTAAGAAAAAACAGCAAAATATATGGGGGCAGCAATTACCTTGCCCCTTGATTGCCCATGACAGGTCTACCACTCCCCTCCCCCTCGATATTGAGCTGGATTTCTCATCTTTACTAATAATAAAGCCAAAAGACTGTCTGGATCTCTGTGACACGCCCAGTGCATAGACTGTTTGACTGATTTTCAGGAAATTTGGCAAAGTTAGTTTGTAGCATAAGGGTGTGCACCTCAAAGCGATTTTTCGAAAATTCGATTTTGTTGTTTTTCTATTTCAATTTTAAGAAAATTTTACGCAGCAAATTATCACAACGTAGAAGAGTAAATTAGGAAATTATCATAACATGGAACTGTAACATTGGCGAGCAAATGAACAAAGCAAATTGGCGAGAAATTCCTCATCCATTATTTGTAAATATACAGGCGTACCAAATGACTTCGGTTATATGGAAAATTTTTTGGATTCTTAGTGCTAGAGATGCTATTAGAAGGTGCACTCATCAATGTGTTATTTGCTTCAGAATTCATGCTCAAACTGCGAATCAGATGATGGCTGATCTTCTAGTTTCAAGAGTTACTGCAAGCAGAGCATTTTCTCGGGAAGGAGTAGATTTTGCCGGACCATTCAATATCAAAAATCAATCAAAGAGGAGTGAAAATTACAAATTGTTACGTGTATCTAATTGTTTGCTTCTCTACGAGAGCAGTACATTTAGAAATAATAGGAGACCTTGCAACAAAAACCTTCATGGCGACTTTGAAGAGGTTCATAGCACGTCGAGGCAAGCCCATAGAAATCCACAGTGATTGTGGCACGAATTTCAAGGGTGCCAGTAAAGAGTTGAGAAAGGCGTTTGATATGTTACAAAATGATCATCTTCATGGCTATCTGTCATCTGAAAGCATCAAATGGATCTTCAACCCTCGCGTTGCGCCTCACTTTGGAGGCCTGTGGGAAGCAGGAATAAAATCTGTCAAGTATTACCTAAAGAGATGCCTTGGAAACGTTGTACCAACGTTTGAAGAATTCTTAATGCATATTATGAAGGCATGTTATATCGAGGCATGTTTAAATTCACCCCCTTTAACACCAGCTTCACCAGATCCGAATGAGTTCGACACTTTGACTCCCGGACATCTATGAGTGCCATTCCAGAAAAGGACTTGACTACAGAGAAAATTAGCCATATTGACCGTTGGAGAAACATGCAAAAGATACTTCAACATTTTTGGAGACGTTGGAGTAATGAATACTTGTGTAGATTGCTACAGAGACCTAAGTGGTGTAAATTACAACGTGACTTTCAACCTGGTGACTTAGTGTTAGTCAAAAATGAGAACCTTCCTCCTCTACGCTGGAGTCTAGGTAGGATTCAATATGTTTTCCCAGGAAAAGACAGTACACTTTTTTTTTTTAATTTTCACCTAAAACATTCAAAATACTGTACTTCAATGTGATATTTATTTATCTTTTGTTTGTAAAACTGCTTCCATTCATTCCTGCACCAAACATTGGTTGTTAAAAAGGGCATAAACAGAATTTTGTCACATTCTCATATAACTAAAGTTTCAGAACAAAATGTATTTTGTTCGATCAGTGACAGTGTTGTTTGTGATCAGTGACAAGAATTCTGGCCCATGGGCTCTTTGCAGTTGGACAGCCCAGATTTACATTATTGAAGTGTGTGACAAAAACAAAGTGATTTCTATTCTTCTGGAAAGCAATCAAGGTCCGTGCTAAGATCCGTGCAAGGTCCGTCACCGCATCAAATGCGATAAAATTGTAAATTTGGCGAAAGAAACCAATTTGGTAAAAGTATTGAATAGGGATTGCAATACCAGTATTTTGGGCAATTTTGCAATTTCAAAATCCTGGTATTAGCTGAGGAAAATACCGGCATTTTTGGTATTAGCTGAAAAAAATTAAGTTTTAATTCAAGAATTTTCAATTTAACTTATTTAATATTTACTTATATTTTAAAGGTACATTTATTTTCAGAGCAAAAATCAATCTATTGATGCAAAAATTTAGTTTTAAAAGCATGAACTAATTGGATATCACAAAAAAAAAGTATTTTGTGCATCATGTGTTTATTTTTTCCATTCTCCTGATCGCTCATTTTCCCTTTTGTGAAAGTTAATTTCGAGTAATTTTGAATCCCCCCCCCCTTGGTCCGATGAACAATTTATTCAAACCATTAATTGCAGGAATGCTTCATGATTTTTTTTCCTTAAATATTTGTCTCAACTGTACTAAATTTTGACATAAACTGTTTCTTGTTAGCATTACAAATGGCAATTTGTTGGCACCAGTATTGGTTTGTTGTGCCCTCTCGCTATTTGGCTTCATATTTGGCAAGATAATATTTAGAAATTATATATTGCCTGAAAATTTGCAAAAAGGAAAAGCATAAATATGGTCTATGAGTTCAAAGATATTTTCAGATATTTACATAATTATAATGACAAATAATTTTGAAAAGAAAGTTAATACGAATAAGAGAAACCAACAAGATCAAATTTAGTCCAGTTTATCGTAAATTTCAAACCAAAGAGCTAATAAAAAGTAAACACAAACCTCTCCTGTTCAAGGCAAAATGATGTTAATATTGGATATGTATCGTCTCTCAAGAAAGAAATTTCAACTAGCTTTAAATTAAAAAAATAACAGAAATACACATAGTACGAAAGACACAAAGGTTTTATCCAAAAATGACATGCAACAGACCGAATTTTTTTGAAGATAAAATACTTTTAGACAATTAAATTAGAAGTGTATCACTCATTGTTAAGATACCATGGACCTGCGTGAATTCAGAGTGAGTAATTTCAACTGTAGAACAGTTGAGCAGTAAAATGAGTTGCAGGCTTAGAGACAATTCAATAGATGCATTATGTTTTTTACTAGTATTGATTTTTTATGACATTTGCTCCTTCATTTTATATTTGTTCACAATATGTTTTCATAATAATAGTACAATTTTTGTACAAAATTATGAAATGTGGCAACGAAACAATATGTTTTCAATCAATTTTTGAGAAATTTTTAAATACTGGTATTCCGGTATCACGTTTTAAAAGTACCAGGGCTCCCAAATGGTCCGCTTTTCCCACCAAAGTCCGTTTTTTAGTATTAAGTCCGCTTTAGACCGCTTTTTAACATTTTGGTCCGATCAGTCCGCTTTTATATTGTTTTTACTTAAAAATCAGATTTTAAAAGTTTTTCATTACGTTAAAAGATACTGTACACCCAAACACGCGACCGCGGCACCTTAACCTGACTTTCCCGTACTATTTCGCTTCAGATTGATGTCATTACTACTCAACCGCTGCACCATGGAAATCCATGAAAAAGGTTTGGGGGAGGAGTTATGACGTCGAATCGCAGAGCAGGGTGCTACCGATATTTCTCGGAATTTCAGCCTCGCATTTGCAGTAACAAATGAACTTTCCGATCTTAGATCTCGATAACTCGAATATTCCTTTATCTCAAAGTTTTCATTGGATCCCAAGCTCTGGAGAACGTTTTAGCCGGTCCCTTGGGACTTAGAGTTGTCGCGCGTTGATTGTAATAGTAACTCTGCAATGAACCACCCCTTTTGCAAATGATTTCGGGAATATCTCGTGGCGCATGCGCCATTTTTTTTACAGGCGCATGTGTTCGTAAATTTTACTCCCTTGAAAAACCTTGAAAAGTTCCTGAAAAAAAAAGTTTATTTTCCAAGTGCTTGAAAGCCTTGAAAAAGTATGAAAAGTTTCTTTATTGCTTGAATTCTTTCAAAAATCATTACAAGCAATCTAAATAAAATATTTCATCAGTGCAATTTCCTGAACATGGGTTCGATATGCAGTATCGCGAAAAACTGTTGAGGTTTCAATCCTTTTGCATCTTGTAAATGTTTTGATGTTTTTTACAATCGGAAGTTATTTTGACATGAGCTACCTTAGATTAGCTTATTTTTCATTTAATTTCAATAATTAACAAAGGAGTTAGTGTGAAAACTATGAAAACATTGAACTTACTCGGACTTCGCGGAAAATTGCTTCTCGCGTTTGAAATTTCAATCCTTTTGCAACTTGTAAATATTTTAATGTTTTTGACAGTAGGAAGTTATTTTTACATATACTACTTTAGATTAGCTTTTTTTTCGTTTTATTTCTATAATTAACGAAGGAATTAGTTTGGAAACCATGACAACATTAAACTTACTCGGACTTCACGGAAAACTGCTTCTCGCGTTTGAAATTTCAATCCTTTTGCATCTTGTAAATATTTTGATATTTATGACAATAGGAAGTTATTTTGACGTATACTACTTTAGAATAGCTTATTTTTCGTTTAATTTCTATAATTAACGAAGTAATTATTTTGGAAACCATGGCAACATTGAACTTACTCGGACTTCGCGGAAAATGAGTTTTAGTGTTTGAAATTTCAATCTTTTTGCATCATGAAAATATGCCAAAATTGAACTTGGTTCGTGAAAATTTTCTTATCTGAGCTTTCAATCGTTTTGCATCTAATAAATATTTTTATATTACTGGTAATTTGAAGTTGTTTCGACATGCTACCTTAGATTAACTCGTTTTAATTTTTATTTAAATAACTAAAAAATTAATAAGTTTTTTTTAAATTCAAATTTCTAGTTTTGCAATCTTAATTTTAATTATTATTAGCTTATTTTCTGTTATTTCTGTTTTTGTATAGGGGGAAGGGATATTAAATGTAAACAATTGAGTGCATAACATTTTAACTTTGTGTTAGTATTTCAAACAAAGTTGAATTATGAAATTTTATAAAGTTAAATTTATGTACATCATTTCACTGTCATGATGCCTGCTAAAGAGGGGAATTAGTCCCCCCCCCCCATAAAAGTTCAAAGCACTCATGGCCTTGCAATCATGGAGTTTTTTTTTTTTTTTTTTAATCTCAAGTTTTATGATTCTGGAAAATATACTTTGAATATGAAAATTGCAAAACTAAGCCTCATGTGATCTGCTTCTCTTTGTGATTAAGCATTTCAGACATTTTTAGGAAAACTTTCAATACATTAAATCTTTCATCAAAATGTCGCTTGTAGAAAAAGCAGTTTGTTTTCCTATACTTTTTATATTACTTTATGTTATTTATTTGTTAGCATTAAATGAAATCTGCATGTAATATTTATAGTACAAATTTAGGGTAGTACCTTGAAAAATATGTTTTTACTCTTGAGAAGTGCTTAAATTTTTTTTTCTCCTTAAAGGGTATGAACCCTGTGATAAGAGATTTAATTTAAAATTCAAATATAAAATAATTTTACTATAAACTCAGGTGTAGCTTTGTTGAAAATCAAAACAATATTTTTTAGGTTTCAGTGTAAGTCATGAGGAAGTGCAAATTTCTCAGCAAATAGTTAGATGAAACTGATGAAGATGTTAACAAAATTAGAGACTGGGGGAAACAACAAGAGAATAATGTTTTTTTGCTTTGTGTATGATAACGCTATTAAGAAGCATTAGAAGACAGAAAAACATAAAAATTATTTTAAACTAAATAAAGATGAAGCGCAACTTCATCTATCCTTCAGTGAGTCTACCAGCATCCCTAGTTCAAGTCAAAATGTATCATTATGCCTATTTAGTTCTAAAGAGGCTGCCTTAAGTGCTGAACTAAATGCACCCCCCCCCCCATCCAAATATTTGTGATAATAATATTTAATGGATCAAAATGTCAGTTTCACAGGTGATAAAAGAATTGTATCATTATTATAGTTAACTAACGAATTATCTTCGCGAATTTAGCAGCTGGCTACTAATTTGCCTTTTGGTGCTTCCCTGGGTTTAACTATGAGTGGTCCTCCCAAGGTCCTCTTTTTGATCCTAACTGGTCCTCTTTAGTCCCCTTTTTGATTGAAAATGGTCCTCTTTTACCCCTTTTCTGAAGATAAAATGTGTTGTGAGCCCTGAATACAGAACACCGGTATTGAATTTTTTGTCCGGTATTACAATCCCTAGTAATTGGCGAACCGAAAGTTCTATACAATTTCTACAAGGGGAAAAAGATTTTTTCTCTTGATCCTCAATGTTTTGTATTCTGCATATTTAAAATTGTCAGCACTTGCATTACATATTTTTTTTTTTACATTGTTGCTTTGTTGTCTGATTGAAATTTTCCAAAAAAGTTTAATTCACCTTTAAAATTAAAGTCAAGTCTTTGGCTAAGACTTTTAAAAGCTGTGTAAAATATATATACCAATACACTGCAGGTAAATTAAAATTTTTAGTGTATAATTCATAGAACTGACAGTGTAATGGTCTAAAATGCATTTTCTCTATTCGGGAAAAAAAAGAAAAAAAAAAACATTTTTTTGAAATAGTCATGAGTGTATCAGACCAAAATATTAGCTTTACAATTTTCTAGGAAATAAAGGGTCAATTTTTGTTAAACAATGTTATCTTCAACAAGCAACAATAAAATTAAAAAATTTAAAAACCCTCCTGACTGAGTCGCAACTGTAGAATCAAGAGGGAAAATTGAAAATCCTTTTAAAAGCCTTGTATTATTCAAAATCATTGTCAAATATTTTATTTGCCATTAAATAGGAACTGGCAAAAGATAAAAATTTTAAGCCATTGCGTTTTATATCCTTGTCGGCCAACAATGAATTTGTTTATCAATCGCGCGAATAAAGGCTTAGCCCTTATTAAAATCTGCTTTAAAAAATGTTATAGTTCGAAAACATGGAAGTTCCAAACCCATTCCATCTGACGCGGAAAAAAATTCTCTTTATTTTGGTATTAAATTTTTAATTTTTTAACTATGTTTTCACTGCAAAAATCGCAAAAAACCCTTCAGAGGTTTTTAATTAATATCTTCATTAGTTAATGTCATCTAAAGATGCAACCTAGCTAAGAACACTCTCGATCAACTCTCCTTTTGAACATTTTTTTTTTTCAAAATCGGTCCATCTGTTTAGGCGCTAGAGTGCCACAGACATGTCAAACTTATAGCCCGCCTTCTATGTGTGTCGGTAGAAAAAAATGAAATACAAAATAAAAGGAACTTTTTGCAGTTTTGTTCTTAATAAATTTTTGACATTTTCATTAATCAAGTAATTTATATGTTCTGCAGTTTTATCAGTTATCTACACATTGATTAAAATATCCTAGGTTTTTGTTACTAAAATGTTTGAAAGCAAAACTAGTAGTAAGTCTCACTAGGTTCCAGTTACTGCAATTGATAGTATTGTTTCATATTAACTTTTTTCTTGCAGGGATGGACAGCTAAAAAGAATGAAAGTAAAACAGGAATGGATTCATGTCCAACAAAGAGAATACAGCAAAAGATTGAAGTTAGAGTGAATTCCCAAACACAGTTTTAAACTACTAGCTAGTCGTTATTGAAACCACCTGCATTTCCATTTGTATACAGCCATCTACTGATATTTTGTGAAACTCTTTTATACATTGCCTTTTAAATTATATGTGCCAGTTTGTTTATTGTGATGTGTGTTTATAATAGAATATTTTATATTGGCTGTATAATAAAAATGTTCATATATGTGATGGAAGTGTTGCCAAGTCATTTAGATTATTGGAATACTGAAGCAGTTTTGATATTGACATGATTATTTTCATTTATTACACTTATTTTTTTGAAATTATTTTTGCTTGCCAATTCAAGCCGTGTGCATGTAAATGGCAATATCTGCAGAAATGAGTTTTCGAGATATTTGAAAGAAACGTGCTTTGTATTCCATACTAATAAGTAAAAGCTGGAATTCTTTTTCGCTTTTTTTTAGCGGAAACCAAATGAGCGAGCTTGTACAATAGATGACAAAAATGCAAAAAAAAAAAATTTGCAGTTACTGTCCTTGACCTGCACACGGCAGTATAGTACTATATATCAGTTGTAGGGCATCTCTAATTACAGGGTTGAGAAATCTGCTTCAATTACGCTATAGTGCCTAGAAAGAATAGTGTGCCGATCAAGGGACGAAAAGTGAGGTCAGATCTGCAGAAAATGCAGATGGTGCTGCACCCAGGGAACATGCTAGGTTTCTCAATAAACTCGTTTTAAATAGGTGATTACATGCTAATTTCACTGCTTAAAAGCCCCGTTTTTCAGTTCAAACTTATTTCAACGTAAAAGATAGATTTTCGGACAAGTTCTATGTGTGCCAGAGGTGTTTTATTTTTCGAAGCTGCACAAACATTACATGTCTCCTCTTTAATGAATATAGTACACTAAGCTTTTCAAGCAATTTTTTTTTTAATTTATTGAAACTTTAGCTACTAGTTTGTTAGTAATAATGGTTTCGTATTTTACTTCATCACATATTTCATCGTTCCTGGAAATAAAAAAGGAAACTGGATCAACGAAATAAAATATCATTTGCTAAAATATGCAGTCTGAATTGGAAAATTTGATGTAAAATAGAAGTAAAGTTAGAAGTTGTTTTTAAAGGATTTTGTCTCATTATGAGCATTGTGTTTTGGGGATGTTTGCTAAAATTGCAGAGGGGGAGGAGCATTACTTTCGGGGGGTGGGCTCCTTTTGCTAAAGTTTCTGCATTCTATTCTGTGAATAAATATTGTGATAATTTATTCAAATAATAGCTAAAGCAGGGGTGCCGACGGGGGAAGAGGAAGTGGGGGGAGGGCTCATGATGAAATTTCAGTCTCAATTCTAGGGAAACCATTTCCAGGAGGGGGGGGGGTGCAAGCTTTCTTCGCAAAAATTTTGGTATGGAACAGCCAGTGGTCATTTTGTTAACTGTCTCAGTATTTTTTTTCCTAATAATTATAGCTAAAGTAAGAGTGCCGATCGGGGAAGGGGGGGGAGTGATGGCTCATGATAGAGACTACAGTAATGAATTTTTTTTACAGAAGATATTTCAAAATGATTTTAGTCTAATTATTGGGAAAAAGCACTACTGAGGGGACAGGAAGTTCAATGGGGGGGGGGGGGGTGTTTTTCGCTATCACATTTTAGGAACATCCATAGAGCAACTTCAGCATATTTGTTTCGGTTATGTAGAAAATCCGTCCGGCCATCTCAGTAAGTAAACTTTTCAGCAAATTTATTTTACTAATGCAAGGGAGGGGGGGGGTATGGCTCTGTTTAAGCCATTCAAATTTTTACAAAGAGTGCTTTAAAATTTTTTTTGGGGGAGATAACATTTGAGGGGTGGGGTGCTACATAAAATTTGGGGATCGGTTGCGCGTTTGCTCTGGGGGGGAGGGCACCCATAGCGGAAACCATCTGCAATTTTCAAAATTTATCGGCCATCTCAGAAAGTAAATGTTCCAGTAATTAATTTTAGTAACTGCATCTAAAGCTATAACAGGGATGCCAAGATTGGGGCACAGGGGGTGAGGTGCAGATTAAACCATCAAAACTTTTAGAGGAGTTTAAAATCTATTTAAGAATGCCTCTACATTGGGAATTTTTTTGCGCTGCGGTAAAGCTTTGTAAAATTTAGGGGGGGGGGTTGGGGGGCACACTAAAGATCTGCAATAAGAAAAGCTATCAGTTATCTCAATAAACCAGCAATTACAGCAATTTACCCTTAGCTGTGCAGGGGTGCCAAAGAGGGGGGAGGGGGTTATTGCACAGGCTACACCACTGAAATTTTTAGAAGAAATCAAAGTTCCATCAGTTTCTCCTCATGTTCGGGAACTTTGAAAAGCAAAACGTTTTCTTTGCCCGATCCGTAACCACTTTTGCATGGTGGTATAAAACGAGATGTAGCTTTTTTTTTCTCTTAATAATCGACTTTGATGTATCCATTAAAATATTTTAAAACTCTTTCATAATTTTTTTATGAAATGTGGGAAAACAACATTAATGTATAACTGAATTATAACAATTCTGCATCAACTAATGTCAACTCTCAAAAGTAGTGTGTTCCCTAACTGCACTGCCCTCTAGCGGATTGCCGAAAGTTTGTCTTCAAGAATCGCGGGAAAACAGTGGCTCTTTCTAGGCACTATAATTACGCCCAACTGTTCTGATTTTGAAATCCAGCTTCATTCTGCTCCCAATACGGTGAAGCGTGTCAACTTTGCTGCAGGCTTGCCCTGAAATTGAAAAAATTCGTTTCGAAAGCCCACCGGAGTCACACAAGATGCTAAAGATTTAAACATTTTGCTTCAAAAAATGAAATTTGCCGATTTTACAGTGACCCAACATGAAGAATCGCGAAGGGTGTTTGATAATCACTCAATATTTTTCATTCGTTTATATGGCAAGAGAGGGAGAAGAGTCCAGAACTTTGCTTGCAGGGGTGGGGGGTTAATTCTAGCATATGAGCAATCAAATTAAGAGGACTGCGTTATTGAAGCAGAGAAGGAGAATTATCAATATGAACATATAGTCATAAATGTGACATACGCAAAGGTCCTAATCTGGAAAATATTCGAAATTTAAGTTCTAAAATTGCAGTTTACACGAAATCTGGTGATCGGAGGAATAGGAGAGGTTCAGAGATTTTTATGAATGGTTAAAGCTCCTAGACTCGTATGAGAATTCTCTAATTTTTGAAAAATAAAAATGAAATGTTCTAAAAAAGCGCAGCTGTAAACCATCTTGGTTATAGTTAAGAGAAGAAAAGGCGTTTGGGCTACCCTTCTGGGAAATTAAGGTCCTAAAAACACACTTACATTCCATCTGTGCAAACATTGGGAAGAAGGTTTGGATGAAGTTCCAAAAACAAAATTTCAGAAGGGTTTTAATGACATGGGGGGGGGGGAAGGATTGGGGGCACTCCCACGGAAATGTTTCGAAATTTAAGTCCAAAAAACAATAGTAGGTTATCTTTGATAACAAAAAAAAATTGTTCGGGGACCGTTTTTTTTCTTTTGAAATTTAAGTCCTAAAAGCAAATGTGTAAACAATGTTTAATGGTGTGAACGGGGACAGTAGGTACTCCCCTGGCATTGTTTTCAAAATAAAACCCTAGAAACCATTTCTCGGCTATTGATGAAATTAGGGGACAGGATAGGGTTCGGGGCTCTTCCCCGGAATATTTCCAACATTGAGTTTTAAAGTTACAATTCAGGACATTTTTCAGGATAAGGGTTTGAGGTGAAGAAAATATCTCGAAGAAACTATTCGGAATAGAAGTTCCAAAAACAGAATTTTAGATGATGTTAAAGGGAGAAAATTTGTTACTCTTTCGCAGAAATTTGTAGATATTAAAGTCCCTACACCAAAATTTAAGATAATTTTAGAGGATGTATGCGATCAGCTACTCTACACTATGGGAGGGTGGGTACTGAAGCCCCATAGTTCCTCTCCATTTTTTCCCCATGTATTGTAATTTTTAAACTATGCAATGATATATTTTTTAATTTAGGGGTCATGTCATGATCCCCTAAGAAATGCTTCGTGACCCCCTTGGGAGTAGTGATCCACAGGTTGGGAACCCCTGAACAATAACTAATGAATACTGAACAATATTGAACATAAAAGATACAATAAAAATAATAACAAAATTCCTAAAAGTGTGACATAACAAAACGAAGAATGGAAAAAAATCAAATACCAGAGATCAGATTAAATATCTTTTAATTCCGAACTTTTTTCCTTTCATTTTACATCTAAGGAATTTATTATTATTTTTTTCAGTTAGTTTTTCCTTAGATCGTGTGATTGAATGAACAAGTAATGTCCTTTGATTTTTCAGCCTTCATCAGCCAAATGATTTGCTTTTGCATTTGTGTTTCCATTATGTCTTTTTGGAGAAACATTTTCTTTTTTAAAAAAATTGCTTCTTTACCTGTCTCTTGTTTTGTTCCATTTTTTTCCTTTGTTTTTTCATTTTCCAAATTTTGGGTGTATTTTGCTCTAGCGGATGTAGCAGCTATCCTCATTTCTATGATTATTTGTATGTCATTGATAGACCCAGACAATTTAATAAATTCATTAAGTAAACACTGAGAAATGTAAGTGTCAGCAGCGATCAGCTATTGCAGTTCAGTTTTTGAATCAGTTGTGCAAGGTAGACCAATTGTATCAGATTTGGCAGTTGTGAATTCCTAGAACGAGAGCTGAGATGGGGTCGCATTCGCCCCGTTTTTGTCCCAAATATAGCGGGGGAAGAAGTAGATAACATAAAAGTAAAATACACTTATCAATTTTTGTGTACTATCCCATTTCTTTATGCTTTATTTAAATCTCTCTTTTATCATGATCTGTTTCTACACAAAAACATTTGCTTACTATCAATTAGAATTTTCTGAACAAACATGTTCTGAGCTGGTTTTATTAAGAAGTTGTCAAATTTTTTGGGGGGTACTTAATTTATCTCTGATTTTTCTGTTTTACCCACTTTTTTTTAACAAATTATAGAAGCTTTTTAAATATTGAAATTTTGTTGACTTATTTACATGCCAGCAAATTTCTAGTTTTTAGCCTACTTTCCCATTAAAAGTAGAAAAAGAAGAAAAAAGCATGAAAGAAGGCTCAATGCATCTTAAAAATATCGCGAAAAACAAAAAAATAATGAAAATAATTAAATAAATATTGAAAAATTAAAAATTGGAAAGTAGGGTATTGAGATGGGGAAAAATGTCTGTTGGTCTGTCCCCCTCCCCCCCCCCCCTAATAACTTTTGTTTGAAAGATCTCGGCGAGGACACCTCATTCCCATATTTTACTTTTTGATTTGAACTATTTTTTGCTCAATTTTGAACAGTTCAAAAAAACTTAACATTAGCGTCTACGGGGAAATTCCGAACTGTGAGGCGAATTTGCTTCAAACAAACTTTACAGGAAAAAGCTTTTGATGAAAAACTTGTGTGTAAAATACCTTTTTGATTTGAACAATTTTCCGTTCAATTTTGAACAGTTCAAATCCCTTAACAATAGCGCCTACGGGGAAACTGAAAGTCAATGTACATTCTGTACTTGAAGGCGGATTTACTTCAAACAAATTTTGTTGGAAATAACTCTTGACGTCAAACTCCAGAGTTTGACTCCGAGAATTTAGGGGCACTTGACTCCGACTCCGGTGCCTGACAATTATACGGACTCCGACTCTGACTTCTTAGCTTTGGCAAAAATTTACACGGAGGACAAATGATTGACTCCGATTCTTAAATATTCGACTCCTTTATCTCAAAATGAGATTGACTTCGACTCCGACTCCGCAGCTATGGTTTTAACTGTGAAATAATTATTGTTGATATGACTTTTACTTTTTACGCTAAAGTTTCAATTTATGTACTCAGTTTTTGGCGAATAAACTCGAAGTCATTTATGTTTCTACATAAAGATATACGCAGACGATTTTTTTTTTTTTGACAATGAAAAATTATTTCTTTAAGTTGACATTCTATTGTTTTTTTTTTTTTTTTTGTTTTGGTAAGTGCATTAATTCATTTAAAAAAATGTTTTTGGCAACAGGGGAAAAAGACGATTTTTTTTTTATATGTATTTATTTTAATGAGCTTATAAATTTTAATTATTATTTTTTCGTTTTAAAAGCTGTTAAAGTTTTTTTTAATGGAAAAAAGTGTATTAGCTGCTTTGTTTAAAAGTCAAGTGTATTAGCTGCTTTGTTTAAAAGTTGCTATTTTATTTGTTCGGTTTTTTTTTCTTTTTTTTTACGCATCTAATTTTTTTTAGATGAGTGAGGAATATTTTATTCCTAGAAATCAGCTCAAAGTATTTTAAAAATGTTTGAAAAAATTTGCGACTTTAGCTATTTTTGAGAATATTGATCAGGTACTATAAAGTAGTATGGGTATACAGGAAAGTAGGCTCGTCTAGTTCTAGACAGAACTTCTTGTTTTTTTCTTCTCAAATTGAAAAATGAACAGGGTAGTAAGTGCAATTTATTCATATTTTTTCCTCCATTACCTAAATTTCAGAACTTTATTATTTTTCAGTGGTTGAAAGAACAATGTCCTTAAAAATTTAATACTATTTTCAACATTTGCAAGGTTTTTTTAATAATAATTATTAAATTAGTATATTTTCCTAGTTGCAGTAAACATTTACCTTATACTACATGCAAAACAAGCATCCATTTTACAAAGCATAATATTGCAGAATTATTATGCTCAAGTTGTCAGTATTTAAAAATAATTGTCAGTTTTCAGTCTGTATATTTTAAAGTTTTGGTCAGTAAAATCAGTATTTTAGACCATCCAAACAATTTTACCCCTGTCGTATGGACAAAAGTACTGTATCTCTCTAATCCTTAGATGACAGAGTTATCTACTAAAATAAGATGCTATACATATTTCCTTTATCTTTCTTTTTAAAATTTTGATGGAAAAAAGTTTTTTTCAGGAAAAAATTGAATTGTTTGTGACTGAACGCAACAAAATAGCAATTTAAAAAAAGTTTTAAAGAAGCAAAATGTTACTTGTTTTCTCACATTATGTGTCCTTTTTAATCATAACTAAATATTCAAAAGAAAACAGCAATGTTACAAATAATAATGAAAATGCTGCAGCTGATAACGTCCTTTTTCAAATACAAATAAAACATTATTTTTTGATCAAAATTAAAATTTGTTCATACCACAATATAAGACATTTCAATTTATTTAAATTACAAAAATGCAGAAATTATGAAATACAAAGCTGAGAATTTAAAAAAAATTACAAAATGGCGCAACAAAGTAAATATAATAACATCATATATAAATATAAAGGTTCAAAAGATACACACAACCACTCTTTGTTGTATTAAAAATAAAATTCTCCCAACACTAATAAGTCATAAATCAATAAGATTTTCACATTTTTCCAAACCATTTTGGAAATAATTCCTTTCGAGGAAAGTATATTCAAATTGAGATGCATCTCAACAAAGAACAGAATGATACAGAGAAGCAACTAGGAAATAGCTCATTTCCTTGGTAAAAAAATAACACTAGTTCAGAACAATGTTACAGTCTAACCACTGGTTGTATGGAAAGACAAACATCCTGTTTATGGGCGGGCATATATTTGCTTACAGGGTGGTAGTTAGCCACAGGGATGTGTGCTTTTTCTCTTAATTTTTGGAAGCAGTTTTGTAAAAATGAATTTGTTAAGGGCAATAATTTTTGAAATCTATTCTCAATAGAAAAAATCTTTTACAACATTATATCTTTTACAGCATAATTTTGAGCTTACCATTTCGCTTCTAAATTTCGTGACAAAATGAAAACTTTTTATTTTCTTTTTGTTGTTTCATAGAAACTTTGTTTCCCCTCTTTTTCAACTTATAAAATGCAATACATTAGTTAGGCACTTGTGAAATTATTAAACGTACACATTAAAATCCCATCGTAATTTTTCTTTTTTAACTGTGAGACTAATTCAGATGGAATTGTCTTGGCCAATTGCCAAATTCTATATATTTCGTAGTCAAACTATACCTTTGTTATTTAACTGCAAAAGGAAAATTAAGTGGTAAGGCTTCCTCCAAGCATTCAACTTAAAAGTTGCATTATCATTTTTGTAAATTCCTCTTAATTTTTTTTTTAAACATTTAACTAAATATTAATAAGATACATCTTATAAGATCTTAATTTTAATAATATGCAATCGTGTTTTATTAGTAATTCAAACACACTTTTCGAGGCAATGCAGTCTCTGACTGATGGCAGCTGTAAGAGGTAAAACCAAGACTAACCCATTTACGTCAGATATGACCTGTCCAATGAGACACCTGCCTAGTTTGCGCAAAATGGAAATGTTTTAACCTCTTAGGCTTATTTCTTAAATCACCACAAGGTGGGGTATTCAAGTTCTAGAACAGTGAATATCAAATCACACAGTAAAGGAATTCTGCATTGCAAGTTTATAGCCTGTCTCGGCAAATATGAAGTTCGAATGGTTTTCTACTCTTTGAAAAAACTTCAACACTTGGAGAATTATTCAACATTGCAAGAAAATACATATTCAAAATTATTAATAAATACCAGCAGTAGATTTTCCTTCATGACAATTCTGAAAGTTTTTTTAGATGCAAATAAACTATGGTAGTCAACATCAAAAGATTTATAGTGTCAGATAATGAAAGAAAAATGATTATTATCAGATGCATCACAAAACAACACAGTATATGATGTGGTAAAAAAAAATCAGAGAAAAATATTTTATCATCAGTGTACGGTAAAACCTCATTTATCCACACAAAGTTTCTTTTTTTTTTTTAAATATGTTCACACAAATAATTTTAAATTATGATAGCAAGAACAAACCTACAAGTATGCCAGACGTTGGCCTTCTATTTTGATTAAATATACAACTCTTGCATAGATAGTACAATAAATTATATTAAGCTAACAAACACCATTGCAGCTGAACTATAATAATGAAGTTTTGCAAACATCGAGCTTTATTCAAACAACATTTGAACCAGATAACAGTTGACCAATTCTTTTTTGCGAAATTATGTGAACAAATTGTTTTTATGTGTTTTATGTCTTTTAAACAATTTCGTATAATTTTGCTACAAAATATAGTTTTTTGTCGTAATGAACTACATGAATGAATATTTAAGGTATTGTTTTGCTTACTACCCAAATCATCCAAATAACCTTTGGTCCCAAATATACGAGGTTGTACTGCACATATAAATAAAATAGAAAGTTTGTGCTTTTCTAATATCAATCAAGTTGTTACTATCGGTATTGATAAATTGTTATGCCATCAAAGTATAATATCAAAACATTTACATGTGCTAAAATATTTTCATATGGAGAAATGAAAAAACAGATTATGTTCTAAAAAACATTCAACAGAATGTCAATATTTTTTCAACATCAGCAATGTTGCACGACCATAGTTTTTAGAGCAGTCAAAACATTTTTTTAAAAACCTTTTTGAAGACAAAAAGGGATCCTTTCAAAACAAAATCATTTGCCATTTTATTTTGTATGTAAAGTGCATGTCTAAAAAAAGTCGATTATGGTTATTTAGAGCTTCCCATCCATCCATCATACTATTAGGATGCAATAATTTGAATAAAATTTTTTAAGTGAGAAATGTCAAACGGTAATCATTAAAAATTCTTGCTGCACCTAGTGATCTTTAAATAGACTGCTAAAAAGGTAGCATATGTTGAAATAGCTTTCATCTTTCAAAATAGGAAAAAAGGGGGGGATTGAAATCTCAAACACAACATGTAATTTTAAAACACATGCTCAATGTGGGTAGGGCCGACGAGAAACCTTGTCAGTCTAGTCAGAAGCCAGGGACCCGGCTATAGTATAAATTTTACGAGTTTTATGAGGGAGGGGGCGGCTTGGCTCTCGGCAGCCCTGGATGTTGGCAAGTTTTCAAAAATAAACTAAATGATTTATTAATCGAAAATTCAGCTAAGTGAAAGTCAAACAAGTTGATTTTTTTAAACTGAATTCGACCATGACTTTAGAAAAAAAAAAGTTTTTTTTTAAACAGGGAAATGGAAATTTCTGAGTAAACGAAATACTTGACAGCTGATATAATTAAATGTCACCTGTTAATCTCATAATAGATAATTGCACGCACAAGAAAACAAAATGTTGTGATTTGTAATACAGTTAGAAATACAGTTGGCTTTCTGTTGAATGACTTTCAAGGGATCACAAAAAATTGTCCTTAAATAGAATGCTTTTAAAACTAAAGTGGACCACCTGGGGCCATGAAAAGCTATCATTAAATAGAGAAAGTCGTTAAATAGAGCATCAAACGGAGAGCCAACTGTACTCCTTATACTTCTCAATTTTCTCTCCCCTTCATATGGCAAGTTGAAGACACCATTTTCACTGGTTACGTAGATTTGTTGTCACATACTCTAAAATAACATTTGTTGCTCATCACAAAGTAAATTTTTAGTTTGACTAGTATGTAAGAAATTTTAACAATAGAAGAGATTATTACACGAGTATTCATGTCAGGAATCGAAATAAATATTTCATAAATGAGTCACTAACAATGTGTTGAGTTATTATTTTTTTTTTTTGAAAAAGAGTTGATGTTGCATGAAGGCCCACTCCCCCATGACTAGGCCAGGTCTAAACGTCCCGTTTAGAACGGGTTTAGTACCGGATTTCAGACAAAATCACAACGTCCCGGCCAGTTTACTTCTCGTCCCGGTAAAAGTAAAAATTTCATTATAGATGACCGACAAAGTCTACAAATAATTAACTGTGAGGGATTATTTAGGATAATTACTTTGTCATTTGTAACATTTACTTCAAAAATTAATATTTTTTATTAGCTTGGGATGATTTTTACAACAAGATTAAAATCAAAAAAGACTTCCTAAAAAAAAGATCAAACTAAGGAAAAGTATGTGTAAATATCGTTGAAATTTTTATATGCGTAACAGTGGAAGATAAGGTTGAAATGCGGAAAGCTTCTGCCAAAACAGGATGAGGTGGCAGCTCTGGAATGTGTCTGTCTTATTTTAAATTAGGAAAATATGACACAAGAGAAGCAGGAATGTACATTACTAAGATAATCCAGCATATAGCAAGCAATAGACTTATGCTTTTTGACATGCAAATAGGGTATAAGTAGAAAGAGAAATGTACCATCACTTGACTCTTCACAGTCATTAAAAACACAATGCCCAATGTATCAAAAAATGAACAAAGACTCGGGTTTTCCTGACTAGAAGAGCACAAAATTAAAATAAATGCTCAAAACACTTTAAGATAAAGTTCGATGATATAGCTTTTGAAGAAACCAACTCTTTAACAAAGATGCTTGTATGAGTATGTTGAAAACCCATAGAATCTCTGCACCACTTGGAGAGATGAATTTCATTCACTCAATTATTAAAGTATCAAGAGATAACAAATGAAAGAAAAGTCAACATTACAATAAATTCAAACATAGAAAACTTATTCTGAACAATCATAGCAGTAGCATCAATAACAGGGAGCAAGAAATAAAATCAACAGGTTTATTACCAACTGCTACCTTTCGAAAGATTAACTCTATAAATTTAAATTGGAGCAGAGTCCTGTGCACAACACCTATGAGGAAAAAGACTATCCATCGTCTACTACAAGAACTGTATTTAACATAATGATACAAGAGATTTAAAAAGAAAAAAAAATCTCTAAGGACCTTTTCTTTTATGATGGCTGATGATTTTCTTGCTTCCCCTCTGCTTAACGTGCATGTTTTTTGTTCTTTGGTCTCATTTTTTCAATTGATTTATACATGTTTTTCATTTTACACATAACTTTTTGATTTTAGTGTCTTTTTGTAGAGAGAGGACTTGTTTTTAACCCCTCTTAATTTTCCAATTTTTTCACTTTTGCAAAAGCAAGTTCACACTCTTTTGTTGTTCTATTCGAAACTGGATAGTTTCTGAGATAGATAGATAGAAAAAATTGACAGACATTTTAGTCTAAAGAAAATATGAATTCACCTAGAGAGAACTTGATTAGGGGAGGAAAAGTAATCATTTAGTCTCTCGCAGGATCTTTTAAGGTGATTTTACAGGCGTTATAGAAAATAAAAACAGCAGCTAATTTCACTATCCATTTTTATCAGTTTTTTATTAAAACTTTAAAAGTATAAAAATGCATAATAGTTGAAAAAAAAATCAAAATTGAAGTTGGAGAAGGCTAGCAAAGTGGGGAGTCTAAAAAAACAAGGGTCTCCTGGTTGACGTGATTCCAATCCTCCAGGTGATCTGAAACATAAAGTCAAGGCTAATTCTTATTAAGCAAAGATGTAGAATTGTTTGGATTGTAGCCGATTTGAAAATATTTTTTTTTCTCACAAAATAGCGTCTTTTTGAAAAAAAAAATTTTTTGGCTTCTTTTTGGAATTGATATTTTTTTAAAAATCAAAAATTTTGAGAACCCCTAAGTGGGGACAAATTTGATAGTACTAAGAAAGTCTGTACCAAATTTCAAGTAAATCGGTGTATTAGAACTTGAGATATTTTATCAACTGTATCGAAAAACTAGTTTCGAGAAAAATGCTTTTAAAGTTTGCAGGCCCATTTCAGCAAAGAGTTTATTTCAACAAAATTAACTGTAACTCCAAAAATAATTTGACTTTCCATAAATCCTCTTAGAAACTTATTCTTAAAGGTCTAAACTTTAAGAATATGAAGGAAAAAAAATTCCGATTTTTTTTGAATTTCTAGACTAGAATACCCCTTTAATAAAAATTGTAGCTCAAGTTGAAAATTGATGATGTGCATATCATCGAGAAGGTATAAAATGGAGGGAGTGAAGACTTTCATTTATAAACCAAAGACACCAAGACGTGTGAAAGATTTTGAAGCAGGTTTGAAGAAAACAGGTTTCTTTCACCAGTTTTATGCAAAACATGTGAACCATTGGTCATTAAGTCACATGACTTGAGCTATTCTCCTAAGCTTTTGCTAAGTCAATGATTGGACTAGCTCCCCCCATTTACTACTAATTCCTGCTCTAAGGTTCAAAAATGTATTTAAAGTTGATTGCAAAGAATTTAGAGCAAAAGTGTAAGATAAAAGAATTATGATTTATAAGCTGTTTAGTCTGCATCCACCAAAGGAGGTGAGGGGGAAGTAGTTTTAATTATGATCATTTAGAAATTTACGAGAAAAGTTTGAGATTGACAAGTGAAAACAATTTCTGAAAGACATCCGACAGCAATAGAAGTTTGGTCTGTGAAATTTAATGCTAAGAAAAATAACATTTTCTTCTAGAAAATCAAAACCAAATGATGATCACTAATGGCTAATTTGCAAATGAGTGAAGAAATTACCTTCCAAATAGCTTCCTGAAGAAGTGATACAAAGAGAGAGGTATCTAACAAGGATTTTATCCATATTAATTTAACCACAGTTTCTTATCTCTAGAATCTAGATTCTAGAAAATATACCTGTTGTTCTTAAAATGCATACATGTACGAAGCTTTGTCCACTTCAAATAGAAAAATTACTTTTCTGTCTCGAATATTAGCATTTTCTTTATTTATCATTATTACTTTAATTTTTATTATGAGTACTTATGAAAAGTGACGTATCAAATTCAGACCTGTACAAACATACAAATTGCGAGCCGATAACCAAGCTGATAAAAAAGCACAGATGGTCATAAATAGGACATGTTCTCACAATGCAGGCAATAGACCTTACAAGAACTGCTCTCATGTGGACCCCTGATGGTAAGAGGAAGCGTAGGCGTCCAACACTAACCTGGCGTCAGATGGCCATGCAAGAAAGAAATGCCTTTGGTTAGCCAAGCTGGGGGAGTGCCTGAGAGGGGGCATTAAACCGGTCGGGATGGAATGCCAAGCTAGCCGCCTCATGCGCCACTAGACGTTAAGAGAATCAAACCAAGTCATGAAAAGTGACATTTCTGGTAATTAAATAGCAAACAACATTTGTTCGAAGATTCTTAAAAGTGCTTGTATTAAGCAAGTGGCTACATTGTTTTAATAAACAAAAGTTATTGTTTTCAGACTTAAAACTTTATGCTAGAATCAATAAAGCAAGAACATTAACTTTACATAAATACCCATCACACATTTGACACTTATTTGAAAATATACTGAGCTAGTAACTACTTGATGCATTGATATCAGAAATTATTTTTAATGTTAAGCAAAGAAGTTATATAATAAGCACCATTACAAAAGTCATAAATTATCTATAAATTGATCATGTATCATTCAAATAAATGCATGTGCAAAACATAACAATTGGGGTGAAAACAGTCAATCAATGTGGTGGAAATATCACAAGCTCTTGAAAATCCCCGAGTATTTTGATTTTGAAAATTTCATCACTGAAGATATATTTATCACAGAATTGATAACAATTAAGAGAAAATATGGCTACATACCAGATTTTCTTTTGTCTGAACAAATGAGGAGGAAACAGGACCATAACCATATTTTTTTTCAGGGAAGGTTTTATTAAACACGTTTCTGGAGAAATCTATATGATCAATAGAATTTGATTTCAGTCCTATATTTTATTGGTTTTTGTTAAATTGATTATTTAAACAACATTCCCAACTGAGCCAGTCTGGAAAGACCATCGAAAATTATTTCATTTGGAAAATTATTATTTCCCGAATAAAAACATGCTTGTGGTTAACAGAGGGTGGTACAGGTTTCCCTAGTAAAGCATGAAGGCACCTCAAATGGAAACATAGAACCTTATTATATTTCTACAACCACAACCTGAAATTTTAAGCAGTTTAGTAGTATCCAGCATCATAATACTGCCATTACTTCAGTAGTTCAGAATGCATTGGCAAAGGAGATAAATTGGCACACCTACCATTATTTTCGGAGGATAAAAGATTCCTTGAAGGGCACTTTCTAAAATAGTGCAGTTTGAAAATCTTTCTGGAGGAGGGGAGTGGGTCATAATAAACCTAACGTGTGTACATAAACTACTGTATTTGAATTGGCAAAATGTGTTATCCCCCCCCCTCCATCTGGCCTTATCATATACAATGCAAAATCTTAATTTAAAATCAGTAGTGAAATTAAGTTTTAAACAACACAATACTGATTCCCTGATCAGATAATAATGATAGCTGCTAATGTAGAAAATGAAATTTATGAAATCTCAAAAACATAGAAGCGTTCTGACCAATGGACAACAATCGAAATATTATGTGCCAGAACACTGTCTCCCTTTATTTTACCCGCCATGGAGGAATATGGTAGATAACCCATTGCTTAGCAAGATGTTTTTGTGACACCTTTTTGTTATGATAATTTTTTTTAAGATCTTTCTCGGAGGGCAATGAAATTCAGCGTGATGACAAAATCTTAAAGACGAGAAAAATCTGCCTTTAATATAGATACAGTCGAACTCCAATTTAACAAATTCATCGGAGTTGAAACTTACTTACACACGTTGAATCGGCTCTATTCGTAATATCAGTCTAAAAATATTGTTCTGATTTTATATAAAAGCCTTAATAAGCAACTGCGCATAAATATCCATAACTAGTAAATGTACAATTTTTGTCCAGCATTCCATGAACTATTTATTACACACTAGTTAATTTGAAATTTTAAAGTACTGAGTAATAGATATTTGATAATTTCCTTGATACTTGACTTGAAATAGTTCTCTTTTGACTTTATGAAGAGAAGAAAATACTGTGCCAATTACAGCCTGCTGCATGAGGTCAGTTTTTAATTTCCAGGCCATATAATAGTTTTGATGGGAGTTTCAATATCGCTTTCTGCATCGGAATCGTTATTCATTGGTTGCCCCCTCACCTATCAAAAATTGCAGATTCCAATAAGTCTTTTTTTACTTCAGACAATATGGATATGTCATTTGGAAAACAATCCAATATTTCCTAACTCAAATTAACAAAAAAAAATATTCTGCTGTTCGAATAATTTGTTGGTGTGGGGTTTATTATTCACTAAATAGGGGTTTTTGCCTTCATTTTAGTCCAGAAAAATAAAAATTCGCTAAATCGTGAAATGGTTAAATTAAGGTTCGTTAAACTGGGGTTCGACTGTATATATTGTAGCAACTCTACCCAGTTGCTAAAAAACTAACTAGAGATGAATTAATTTTAACCATTAGATCTTTGTGGTCAGAAAATAAATGAAATAGAAGGACAGATATTTCTATGCAATGTTATTTGCTTTAGAAAGATTTTACTGTACTGTGTGTTTTTCAATGGAATGTTCAGAATGCTTAGAAAAACTGATAAAGGCAGCCAACTTAAGGCCAACAAGTTCTGGTAACTTGAAGCCAAAAAAATACTTCCTTTACTACGTAAAAGGAGTAAAAATATGTGGTTAACAAATTTCAATAAATTTTTAATTTTAACTCTGTAGGTATGTTAAATATCTTCTCTATGACTCCCAATTCTTGCATTACAAAAAATAATGATTTTTACAGCAAATAATTTTTTAAAAATCATTAATAAAATAATATATGAGGAGCAAAATTTACAATTGGGAGGGCAAGGAAAATATATTTGTTTTTTTATACAACTCAATTGTCACTCATTATTTGCAACTCCAACAAACTATAGGAGGCACTGTAGCCACTGTCTAATGGCGGATGAAAAAGGTAAAACAAACGCACGCCGTAGCGTAGAAAATTCTCATAGGCCTAGTAAATTTTGTTCGTGTGCACATTTTTTTGCTTTATTCTTTTAAATTAATTTTCAAAGTCATGTGGATATTCTGGTCGGCGTAGAAAGAAATGAGAATTCAAGAAGCATTAATAAACGTTAGAAATTAAAGCAAATTACGTAGTTCGTAGTTCAAAGCAGCCATTTCCACGATGTTGCATTCGATATTTATCAATTCTTGATAAAACTAAATAATAATTGTGGCCTGACAAGAATAACAATTAATGCTAGATAATTTGATTATATGACATTACGAATTATTATCAAAAGAAGATGATACCTATTTGCTTGCTTGGCTAGCGCTAATTGTTTTGCATTTGTAACTGATTTATTTTTCTCAAATAGTCAAATTGGCAAATTTTAAATTTTTCTGTTTCATATGTTTCTAATTTCTGAGTTATGATTTAATTATGTCATGCTATGCAAATCATCAAGAAAATTCTCAGGGATATATGGGGGTAGATTTCTTTTCAATTGATCAACCATTATTTCTTTTTACTTATCAAATTCTATAATCTTTCAACCATTTTATTCCACTCACGATAAAAAATAAAAATGGTTTAACTGACATGCAAAATCTCGCCAAGGGTTCTTTGCTTGCACAATACTAAAACTATAACCTAAACAAATTTGGCGAAACCTTTCAGCTGAGAATGTAAGCATTCAAGTAAATTCTTTCTCTGTTAAAAATTTTTCATTTTGTTCTACGATAATATATTCAAGAAAATATTTTGCATACTGTCCATTACAACTAAATGCTGCTGTAAAATATGGTTAGTTAAATTAATAAAAGAGAAAAAAAAATCCCATATTCTTACAAATTCATACAAAACATTAAAATTTTTTACCTGGTATAACGTTATCCAAGTTTGTTAATCCAGAGTTTTCTTGTGTTTACGCTTTCACCATTTAAGAATCAACTCACTTTTTAGAAGGAAATAACGAAAACTAACATTATTTTGAGAAGCTCGAGAATACTATTAAAGGGTGAAACAATTTCTGTAGCTGAAAGCAATCTAAGACACATCGAATGTATTAATAAATACTCATAACAAACTGCCTATGTTTACCAACAGACACAAGTGGAACACATTGTTTAACTTTTTTCTTTAATTTTGTAAATCACTGCAAGGTAGCGTATTCGAGCGTTGGAGTTGCGAATTGGAGCTTTACTTCAGGAACATTTGTTAACCAAGCCTGTCGTTTCAATTTTTTGCGGGGGGGGGGGGGGGGGGGGGAGCAAACTCCAGTTCATTTTACTGGAAAAAAACATCAAAATACAAGCAAAAATGCATAATTTCATTAGGTTTTAAAATCCGGGTTTAAAATAATGATTTCCCAAATAACCGGCCTATTGCTAACACTATTAGAGCATATATTACTTCATTTTCATTCATTGTGCAAAACTGAAATGATTTCTGAGTACCTGCATCTCTGAATAATGCCAAATCTAAGTAATGAGTCATTGTTAAGAGGGTTCATTGAATGTCAGGAGAATGGAAATTGAAAAAAAAAAGTGGTTCTCTAAAGTTTAACATAAAAGTTAGCGAAAGAGAAACAAACCACCTTTTTAAAAAGCACAATGGGATGTTTTGTCAAGGTTACTTGCAATTGTATGGCAGAAGGCTTTTTTAAAAGGATAACAGCCCAATAAAACTAGGCTTCAACTGCAAGCAACAAAAAACATAAATGGCAAAAATAATGAATAATAAAAATGAAGATAAAATAAAAAAGTTACAACAAACAGGTGAAACAGATTCCAAAAACAAAACCTGTAATTTGCTTCAAAATTTAAAACATTGGTATCACAGCTGCATTGCATCTGATGGATACAACTTTAGAACTTAGCTGACACAGGAAGTATAATAAAGACATAGTTAAGTATTGGTCAAAATAAAAGTGAATTTTCTTTTAGGTACACCTGGGCAAAATATTCATTTTTAAGTGCTGAATATGCTTAGTTTGACTTTTTTTTTCTTACATCAGCAGCATATCGGAACACAAAACACAAACGCTTGAAGAAATTTATTTCCTTTTAAACAAAAGGGCTTAGGAAAAGAACAATTCAAATCAAGCAGGAAGCTAATACGTTGGCAAGTAATAGAGATATGCAGGAGTCGATTCAGATGCAAATTGGGTTCGCAGTGTGGGCGCTTCACAAAATGTATAACTTAAAACTAAACCTCTCACAAAATATCTGTTGTAAAAACAGTTATTTCATCACTTTTAAAGCTCAATCAAGTTGATTAAAAGCAAAAGAAAAAAAAAAACTCCAGCTTCAAGTCATTGCAAATGAAGTCCTTTAGGCCAAAGGGGTTTCAGATTAGATTTGTGAAAGCTAAACATGCTCTCCAGGGGTGCGCAACATTCCAGGCTCTACCCCTCTTTGAACACTAACATGAAATCCTGCCCCCTTCCCCACAATGTACAACAGGAAACTGTTTAGGACAACAAAAGCTAGTTCTTAGGTAAAAACCAAGATAATTTTGCACACAATATTTAACTTGATTACACATGACATTATTTTGAACACATCATTATAAGTACATATGAAGTCTGATAGGCAAAGAAATATATATATATATATATATATATATATATATATATATATATATATATATATATATATATATATATATATATATATATATATATATTTGAAATGACCTAGGATCTAGCCAAGGTTGTCCCTTTCACAGCATTAATGTGGATTGGCACTTATTTACTATTCACAAGTGAGCACAAAATTGAGATACATTCCTTTTTCTTTTAGCCACATTCACACCTCTCTTGAATTTTTCTGTGCCCCCAGGTTGAGAGCCGCTGCTGCAAAATACATGACATGATTTTTTTCATGGAAAAACGCCCAAAAAAAAGTTCTTTTCACAAAAAGAGAAAGCTCACAAAAATGCAGACCTAAAAAAAAGAACCTGGAAAGACCCCTGATATGATTTTGATCATCATTCATTATAACATTGTCAAATTTATGCATTTACTTGGTCTGGGAAAAGACTGAAGCTTAAAAATGAAAAGCATGCAATATCATACATGATTCTGCTTAGATTCTAAGAATAAAAGAAAAAATAACAATATTTTGCAGAAACTCCATGAATCTTTCCTATAACACTTTAGCAGTCATTTTTCAGTTTAGATATACAACTCAGATTATGTACACACTTATCACAATCGCAGCATTATTCAAAGCAAAAGTGTTTCATATTTTACATATGGAAAAATATACACTTGAATCAGCTAAATAAAAAAAATTTAAAGTACTTTATTAAAACTTCATTTATGAGCAAATATACAGGAACGTTTTTGGATACTTGAAAATGTAAATGCAAAGAAAACTTTTATAACTTCTTATGATGATTACGTATCTGGGATGATTAGATTCTTTGCTAACAAATGACTTGTTATCCTGAAAAAATGTTTGAAATGGTAATAAATATTCAATTAAAAATTTAAACTGTTCAGTAAAAACTTTAAATATGAAAAAAAAGTTACCTTGGTATATTTATCCTTGTCAACTCATCAACCTTTACAACTGCTTTTAATGGTTCAGCCATAGAAAACACAGTGAAGAGCTTCAGTTCTTCTGTAACTTGTGACTTATTTTCCTCTAGGATTTTAAAACCTTTTTGGAACAGATAAAAAAACAGACATTCTAATTTAAAGTGAACAGGCATCAAAGAACACATTATTAAAGTTTTCTTAATGCTTTGAAATTTCACAATGCAAAAGGATTGGAACCTGAAACATAGGAAGCAATTTTTCGCGATGCTGCATATTGACACATGTTGAGAAAAGTGCACTGATGAAATTGTTTTGAAAAATTTTCCGCGCCATCTAGTAATTTTCAAAAGAATTCAAGCACTAAGAAACCTTTCAAATTTTTTCAAGTTTGTAAAACTTAAGGTTTTTACTTGAAAATGACCTTTTCCCCCCAATCACTTTTAAGGTTTTTCAAGATTGCAGGGATGTGCCGACCAAAACTCACTTTTGGAGCATCTTGGGAGCAGGAAAATGGTGAGTTTGGAGCAGCTTGGAGCAGTAAAACTGAATTTGGAGCAGCCTGGAGCAGTAAAATTGCAAATTTGGAGCAACTTGCAACAGCAACAATTTTTAATTCTGCACCTATTTGTAGCAACTATGTATATTTCTCACACACAAAGATGTGTGACATGATAAAATAATAGAAAAGGAGATTTTGGATGCAAAAACACCATAACTCCAACTACTAATAGAAGTTCTCTTAATTACATTTATTATCATAATTTTTTTATGTCTAATATTTTTCACAAAAGGCAAATCCTGTCCTGCTTTATCTTTTTCTTACACTTCCTCTGATTAAAATTTATGTCACATTTACTTTACTTAATGCATCACTGCTTTAGTGCACATTTAAGTTAAAGTGCTTTGATACCTATTTTTAAAATGTTTGCTTTTCGGCAGTTCATATATCGGCATGTAAACTATATAATACAGTAGGCGCCGCTTAATGTGATCACGGTTAATGTTATCATTCGCTTAATGTTATCAGAATCACAAAGTCCCAGAACAATTGTATGTTAACACAGAAAAAGTCGGATATTGTAATCAGCGTCTTTGTTTATTGTTATCACTTTTCCATAAACTTTCTATTTTTTCCCTGTTTTTGTTCCTTAATTAACAGAAATACATAGGCTCTGAAACTGGTTTACGAATGTCAGGGAAAACGGCCATATTTTACTTCACCTATTACTATGTGATTAAAAATTGCATAATTTAGCTTTAAATTTTTATAATTCAGATATTTCCATTCTGTTAATTTAAAAATTTATAATTTAAAACTGCGTTCAGTTGAGTCATTGTGATTTTAATTTGAGGTTGCCAAAATAAATGCACCTTAATTGAAAAAAAAAACATTATTTTGTGTCTCCTTGATTCTTTTCGGTTATTGTTATCAGTCGGTTATTGTTATCAAATTGTAGTTGTCCCAAAAAGATCACATTAAGCGGCGCCTACTGTATATACATGGATGCCTCAGTTGCCAAATCCATAACTTCCACTTTAAAAAAAAAATCCTCATTTATGTTTTAATAGTGCTTAATCAATGCTTAGCATGTGAATTTATATTAAAGTTCTGGTTCAGTACATTTCTGACCATGTGATGGCAGAAAATGTAACACGAGGTCCTATTTACTACTCACCATCTTCTTCATAACTTTTCTCTACTTTTTGTTTTATGGAGTTAATTGATTTGGCAAGTGAGGCATCCACATAAAACTCAAAAACATATTCAAAGAGGTTAAAAAGAAAAACAAAAAAAATGGCTAAATTAAAATGATCGAGTTTTTTAAAAGGAATGCAATCAGATTCTGAAATGCGTAAAAAATCAGGAATAAGACGAAAAAATCATTGAAACAAGCTCCAAATGCACAAATTTGATGATAATCTGCAAAAAATGCCAAATATGCTGAAGGAACTGCAAAATTAAATGCAATCTCGCACTTTTGGCACAGAAAAGTTTTTTAGTGGTCTTTTGGAGTAGTTTGGCGCAGGATCAGCAATTAGCACAGTTTGGCGCAGCTGGCACATCCCGGAGATTGTACAAATCCTACTGTGTATTAAATAAAAATATGCCCAAAAAGTTCCCATTTCTTCTAAAATTATGCTTTTTGTACATTTAATTTTATTAAAATGTATTCCAGCCACAGCATTGTGTGTGTGTGGTAAAAACTTAAAGTTTGATCAAGTTCTGTGAAATCTGCATCAGAGACCAAAATTTTTCAAACTGAGGTGCTATTGCAAAGAAAGATACAGATGTGCTTATGAGAGTGCCGAAACCCAAGGCATGCCCCATAGGTTAGAAACAACTAGATTACTGTATAATAAAAATAGATAAGATTGAATATTATTTAAGTTTCAAGATTTTGAATGTTACTAAAACTTAACAACAATATTATAAGAGACTGCGAAAGAATGTGTGCCTGCTAAAGTCCTGATGAGAAGATTATGACCAAGTATTAACGTTTGATAATGTTGGTGTAACGAATCACCAAAAAATGCAGAGCAAAAGAACTATTTGGCAGAGCTTCATAGTTTTTAGCAGAGAAACTTCTCAAAATAGGAACAATTCACAACCCTCTTAAAAGCACTTCAACATTAGCTATTGATAACCAAATAGCCTTCCATCTGCATATGAACCAGGGTTCATACTCTATTCGGATTAAAAAAATTCCATGACTTTTCAAGACCTTTTTCATGACCTTTTTACACAAAGAGAATTGCTAATTTTTGGAACTAAGCACGAGCAAAACTTCTATGTTAATACCACTACCTAATCAAAGCACTTACTTGTGATTGAAAAAATATCAGTGTACACCTAAAAAACTGAACTATTCTTATTATAAACTGCTCGACATTGAAAATGCAACACCAAGAAGGAGTGTTCAGAAATTTATGCAAATTTTAGAGTAGAAGTACATCACTGAGTTATGTAAATGATGTGAATTGCGCAACTCTCCTTTGCACGTGAAGTAAGATATAATGGAAGGAACTTGCAGCATGGACGATATTCGTGTCGTTATTTCTAACTGGAGAAATATCGAAGAAATTTTGTTTTTGTCTTGGAGGATACACGTAACACGAGAGAATGCCAGGTCGCCGTCAACGAAGCCACTTTCAACACATAGATGATTTTACTAGGGGTATGGTGATCGGACTGAGAAGGAGAGGTTGGTCCGTAAGTCAAATCGCAGCCGATACCCACATGGATGCGAGCACGGTGTATCGGCTGTGCCGAAGATGGTTAGAACAACAAAATGTGGCAAGATTGGGGGGTGCAGGGGCAGCCAGAGTGACGTCAGATTGCGTGGATCGACGCATCCGCTGACAAGCTGTAGCAAACACACAAGTCACTTGTTCTTTGATTCTGCAGCAGGTGCAAGATACCCTGAATGTTCCCATGTCAACCAGAACCATTTCCCATTGTTTGGTTGCTCGTGGTCTGCACTCACGGTGTCCGCTAAGAAGACTGCCATTAACCCCACAACATAGACAGCAACATTTAGTATGGTGCCGGACTAGAGCTACGTGGATGAAAGAATGGCGAAATGTCGTGTTCTCAGATGAATCCCGCTTCTGTTTATCCAGTGATAGTCGCCGCATACATGTGTAGCGTCGACGTGGAGACAGATCTAATCCGGCATTAACTGTGGAACGTCCCACCGCACGACAACGTGGCATAATGGTTTGGGGCGCAATTGCGTACAATTCCATATCACCTCGAGTTCGTATTCAGGGTACTATGGCGGCGAAACGATACTTGGATAATGTGCTGCGGCCGGTGGCAATCCCTTACCTTCAAGGGCTACCTAATGCAATTTTTCAGCAGGATAACGCCTGACCACACAGTGCTTGCATCTGCCAACATGCTCTCCAAGGCACACAGATACTTCACTGGCCACCATACTCTCCTGACCTGTTACCAATCAAACATGTGTGGGATGTGATTAGACGCCGTTTGCAGACTCTGTCCCTGCCTCGTTCAGAAGACGAACTGTGGCAAATGGTTGAAAGGGAATGGAAAGCCATTTCTCTGGACACCATCCGCACCCTTATCGACTCTATGCCTAGACGTGTTTCTTCGTGTATCGCTGTCCGCGGTGGTCCTACATCTTACTGAGCCGACGCCATTCTCGCTCTTTATTCCGCCTATCATTGTGAAATTAAGATATTTTATTATTCCTTGCTGTCTCTGTCTTTTTTCTAAATTTCATCACTTTCTAACCACTCCTTTGTAGGTGTAGCACTTTCAATATCGAGCAGTGTATCTGTCTTCATCATATAAATTTAAGTGAAGTAAAAATACAATGAATAGAATATTATGATGCTAAAAATGTCTTTTTTCTTCTTTTTTTGTTATCAACAGGCAGAATGATAAGGAATGGGACAAAGATTGAATGAGTCATTAATAAGTTTCAATAATTTTGCTTTAAAAGTTGCTTTTTAGTGTCAACAGTACATTTAATCACCCACATAACTTGACAGTATTTTGGTTCTTTGAAGTAAAAACACATGTTTTAGTGAATTAATGTTTCAAAACCAGACATTTATTTTTTTTTTAAATCATTTAGTAATGAATAAATATTCTGATTCAAATATAGGTGTTAACTTATTTGCACATTTTCAAATGCATATAAATTAATAGGTTCAGAAATTCCAGAAGCGTTAATTCCCTACATTGAACAATGCAGTGGGCCGCATGGATTAGTTTTGTGGGCTGTATGCTGGGCACTAGTTAGAGTATTAGAATTCCTCTATTTCTGTATTCTATCACCTGACTAAAGATCCTAATTTTTCAAAATCTTCAACAAATTAAGATAAACTCTTATAACTTTAATAATAAAGTTCTTACGAGTGATGGAAATGAATTTAGTTGAAATTAAATTGCGTTTTTTGAGTGGTCGTGGCAAACTCGAGAACTTGAAAGTTTGCTACTGCAGAATATAAAATATAAGCAGTGTTTAAAATAATGGAAATAATTAAAGTGAATGTTGTCCAAGCAGTAAAGTCACATCACAAAAAAAATGAGCGGCTGCTACAGAAGTGGATACATCAAGATAACAGAATTCAGATTTGTTATGTGGATCCTTCGATTTTCCAGTTGTAATAGCTTTCAAATCACCTGCTCTTTTAACTACTGTTAGTTTCTCTTTGCCCAAGATTATTATAGGATTTAAATATCAGCACTTTGGTACTCTGATTCACTGCGAGGCTATAGCAATATTTGTTTTGATTCTGAAGTCGTCTGCTTTGTTTATGCATATAAACAACAATGTCGGTGACAATCACTGATGAGCCAGCGGTGAAGACTGTTCTGTGATATTATTCTTGTGTGCAAAAGGATCATTGGCTGCTGAAATTAATCGAGAGTTATGCCTAGTTGACCTACAGTTATAAGTGAAGGAAAGGTGAGACAATGGTATAGTGCCTAGAAAGAATAGTGTGCCGATCGGCGCTTTTTCCCCTTCGATTCTTGAAGACAAAATGTATGAAAACCGCTAGAGGGCAGTGCGGTCGAGGTGTACGTTCAATTTCGCGGTGTTTACATTAGTAGACGCGGAATTTTGTTACAATTTAGTTCCGCGTTTCTCTTTTTTACCTTTATTTCGTGAATATTTCATGAAACAGCGTTTAAGGCTTTTAATGGAGGCATCAAAGTTTAATATTAGAAGAAGTAAAGCTTTATCTTGTTTCGTACCAGGGTGCAAAAGTGGATACAAAACATGCAAAGAAAAAGTTTCGCTTTTTAAAGCTCCAGCAGATGAAGAAAAACTAAAGAAGTGGAACTCGTTAATTCCCAGGTTAGATCAAGTTTTTGATAAATATTGCTCAATTTGTGCTCTGTATTTCGAAAAACATTTTATTGAAACGCATAATGAGCATATTATAAATGGTGAGGAAGTTTTGATTCCCCGGGGAAAACTTTTTTTAAAAGACGAGGCAATTACGACAATTTTCCCAAATCTGCCAACATACTTCACTAAAAAAATACCAAAGCAAAAGTCCATCAGGAATTATGCAGTTAAGAAAAATGTTCCCTGTTTGAAAAAAATAAAACTTGATCTTTCCGCAGATGAAACTGAAATAACCACGTATAAATCTATTATAGATGAAATTGTTCATATTAATTTGCCTAACGAATATTGGGTTTGTATGAAATTTAAAAAATCTCCAAATATTGTAGCTTTTGTATATAATGAAAATTATGTGGAAAATAATATTGACGATAAAAAGATCATTATTGAAGTAGAAGAAAATTTACAAATCAATGCTACTATTTTGGTCAAAGGTGTAAAAGTAGATTATCCTGTTCTTCGACTCAGACTGAGAAGCCCTGATAATTTTAACTAGCTTCAAGAATTTAGAAGCAATTTTATTTTGTAACTAGCGGTACCCGCACGACTTTGTCCGAAGGAGAAAATTAAAAGGTCATTTGATTAGCCTGTATATTTACAAATAATGGATGATGAATTTCTCGCCAATTGGCTATGTTCATTCGCTCTTCCCATGTTACGATTCCACGTCAGGATAATTTCGTAATTTACTCGTCCATCTTATGATAATTCTGCTTCGGAAACTGTTTTTAAAATTTAAAAATAAAAAAAGAACAAAATCGAATTTTCGAAAATTCGCTTCGAGGTGCACACCCTCATGCTACAAACTAACTTTGTACTAAATTTCATGAAAATCGGCCGAACGGTATAGGCGCTGTGCGCGTCACAGGGATCCAGACAGAGAGACTCGGCTTTATTATTAGTAGAGAAATAAGAGACGCGCTGTTATTGAATACTTAGGGTCCATTCATTAATTACGTAAGGATGATTTTGGCAATTTTTGACCCTCCCTCCCCCATGTAAGGGTACGTAAGAATTTTCACCCCCCCCCCCATTCTTATGTAAGATTCCATTTCGTTTTTCAAAATGATAAAATAACAAATCTTGAACCGTTACATCACTGGAATCGTTATTAAATTCACATTTTTAAATTAAACCTTTTGCGTAAAGAAATAGTTACTGAAAAGAATCTAAACTGAATGTTTTTTCCACTTTTTTTTTTTTGATGTAATATTAATTAAATAAAACATGCCGTACGCAATGCGACTCCTTTATTATATTTTACACTATAAATTATTTGTAAAACAAATAAAAAAACATCTTATCCTAACACGTTTCTTACCTTCCAGACGCAAATGGAACATAATCTCTGCCAAATTACTTGACCGCGCAATGTCTAATGTGAAATATCGACTTGGAAAATATTATGTAAGAATGAGTTTGACCCTCCCCCCAAGTAAGGGTGCGTAGAGGCTTTTCCAACCCCCCTCCCCCTTGGGACCCTTACGTATTTAATGAATGGGCCCTTATAGTCTACTATTTTCATTGAAGTAAGGTAGTTTTATAATAAGGTAATAAGGTAATTTTATATGCTTCAAAAAATAAACGAACACCCATGTAACAATTAGCACTTATTACAGAATTTGTCTTTTGCGCAGAAATAAGTTTAATCCGAAAAACGGGGTTTTTAAACTGCGAAATCAGCATGCAATCGCTGATTTAAAACGAGTCTGATTGAGGAGCATAACATACTACTCGAGTGCAGCGCCACCTGGATTTTCCTCAGATCTGACCTCACTTTTTCCCCGCCGATCGGCACACTACTCTTTCTAGGTACTATAACAATGGTGCTACGGTTTTAAAAATGGACGAACAGATGTCCATGACGAAGAGTGGACTGGCAGGCCCAATATCCTGACCGATAAAATAAATTCGCAAGTGGATCAAAAACTGCAATCCGATTGTCGATTGACGATTATTGACCTAGCTAGAGATGTAAAATTTCCGGAAATTTTGAGATGGTGGGGAAAAAACCGGTTTTTTACCTTTTTTTTTCAGGAAAAATTGGAAAAAAAAGGAAAATTTGATTTTTTTATGAATAAAATTAAGGTTTCTTAAAAACTCTGTGATTCTTGGAACATATGAAGGGTTCAGCATTAAGAAATATATGCTATCCATACATCTGCTTGACAGAAATACACATAAAGGTAAGATTAATTAGAACAAAAAAAAAACTTTTTGTTTTATAACTGACAGCTTTCATGATCAAACACCAGAAATAAGTCAAGTCATCATTCAATCAATAATATTGGGTAATAACAACCAACAATATTGTGTGTCTAATCGTAACAATTACATTTTCTATTTTAGATTGCCTTTGAAACTTGAAGTATTAATTGAAATTTTTGACTTTCAATCATGATTGATTTTTTTTGAAAGAAAAATAATACAATGTAACTTTACTGTCTGAAAATGAAAGCTATTGAGTTTTGATTTTTTCCAATCCAGTCTCAGACCAAATCAAAATTAAATTGGTATTTCTTAAGCTGAACCAAAACTATAGTTTCAGTTTATTCATAAGGCCATGCTAAGCACTGTAGTAAAAGTAGTCATACCAGCACTTTTAAACAAATTTAAGTTATTATAACCATGTTGTTCTCTGTTTTGTGTTTTACTTAATAAATAAAATGTTTTAGGGTCATTTGATCAAGAACTATTGTTTTGAAAAATCCAAAAAAAAAAAAAAAAAAAAGACATCTGAATCAAATATATGGAAGAGCCACACTTTAAAATACAATATCTCAGCATCTCAGCTTGAGCCTAACTGCAAATTCCCCTTTTTTGCTTAGCACGGCGGTATACAGGGTGTGGCAAAAAAAATATCGGACAAAATTTGTATCATCGAATGGAAGAAAGTCACATGATTTCATTTAAATGAGTGCCTAATTTATTTTTGTTTCTTACTTTATTAGAAAATAATTTACAATATATTACCTAGTTTATGTATTGTTTTCGGTTTTCTTACAATTTTAAGCAAAATACCTGCTATTTTAAATTGTTTAACCAAGTAGAACGACAGTTCGTTCGCTTGTTGTCCCTCGACAAACAGTATTTGAAACGGCATGTCATTTCAAGTGGCTTGGAAATGATAGTCGGGAATGTGTACAAAAACGAACAGTGAACATTTCAGTTAATCGTCAGATCATCCAAAAGTGAGTTTAATGAAATCCTTGGGTTTCCACAAGAGCAATCGTTTTTGGGAATTTGTGACTGATAAGTGCGACTAAGGGAAAAAACAGCTCACACAGAAGTTTCACGAGTTCCAAAAAGTTCAGGCATTCGTATGACTCCAAAGATGTCAGAAACGTTTGAGGCGGGCCGCAAGTCCACGCTGGAAGAGATACATTTCACTGATTTACCGTTCAACCTGCCCACATCCCCCAGAACCATAGGATTTGGTCTGTAGACATTCCAAGCACCTTAGAAAGTGTTAGATATCGCCAAAACCCGAAGTCAGGCTTGGTCTGAGATGGAATCAGCACAAGCGACAAAAAATCTCTGTTTTTTGTGGATGAGGGCCGTAAAATGAATCAAAAAGTGAACCAGAATGACATTTTAGAAGTTATTGTACTTCTGTGGGCCTAAGAGCACTTCAGCATTGTAGACTGCACATTTTCCTTCAACTCCACACTGATTCATATGGCCAAAAAGACAAGAGTGGCGCAAGGTGCATTGTTTTTGACATGATATCATCTTTAGAGTGGACGCTCTACTCGCTTGACCTCAATCCCATTTATTACACTGTATGGCCTGTTTCAAAGTCAAAGGTCTACCCTAAACTACGCATAAGTTTGGACTTTCTAAACCAATTGCTTTATAGGGAATAGGATTGATTAAAAAACTTGCTGCCCTTGAATGAAAATTTCAATAAGCAGCTTCATCTCTGTATTACTGCAAAAGGCTGCTAGTTTGAAACCAATTAAATTTATTGATTGCTAAAGGTCTTCTATTATTATTTTTTGTGTTTTGTAAATTTATTTGTTTTTAATAGAGTTTCTTGGAAAATTGCTCGCCCGTTTTTTTTTTTTTTTTTTTTTTTTTTTTGCCGCACCTTGTACATTTGGTTCGCGCAATCAGCAGAAACATAGTTTTGATTAAAGTTATGATTGTTTGTTTTATGAAGAAGGAAAATAAATTCTTCACTAAGGTTATTAGTTTAAGCTTTTTTGTAAAAAGTATTATTAAATAATTTTTAAATCTATATGCAAATTATATTGTCATACAACAACTTTCATTAATGTTAGACAGTATTTCAACATTAAACGGGGGGGGGGGGGGGGGGTTCCATCAGAATTTAAGTGTGAGAAATTTCTAATCACTTTTTGCTGAAAATTCCAATTAAAACCCTGAAAAGAAAAAATTCATTTTTTCTGAAGTGGAAATTTACTCCTTCAGAAAAAAGTTTTTTCCGTTTTTTTTCGGAAATTTCCCGGGTTTTTTCCGCCTGTTTTCATCTCTAGACCTAGCTAAACAATTTCCTCAACTTAGATGAACTACAGTCTACAATATTGTCACAGGAAACCTTAGATACCGAAAATTGCATGCAAGGTGGGTACTAGAAATACTCAAGCAGCAAGCGTCAATGCAGAGGGGTTAAAGAAGCTTGTACAGTGGGACGAAAAATGCCTAGAAGTGAAGGGAGATTATGCAGAGTAAGTTTGTAGATAACTAAATTTGCAATAAAATATGTTTTTTGTGAGCATGTTTTTTCATGTGACCAAACAGCTCTTACTTTAGGAACATAAAATATTACAGTGAGAATGTGGTATTACAATTTAAAATACCCTTGTGATTCATTAAAAAAGGACAGAAAATTTGTTTTCAATAGTTTTCAAAATAATAATTATTATTTTTCAAAACACTTAAAATACCTGTCAATTCACATATGTATGCTTGAAATTTCAAAGACATAAACTGCTTTGGCATTTTTCTCAGACAATCTTTATGAAGTGTTTCTGTGTTACCAAAGTCCACAAAATATACAACACAGTGTGAACCCTTCTTTCCAATCACTGCTCCTCGGTACCACTGTCCATCCTCTATTTCAAAATTATAACAATAACCATATAGCATTATTTAGTGCAGACTCAATGCATCAAAATAAAATTATGTTTTAAAGCATAACAATAGATGTTAATATGCAAATACAATTGAGGCAGTGAGGAGCAAAGGGATGCAAGTGGCAAAATTAAAAATTTGGAGATAACCAGTACACATGGTAGGTGAACCTCTCCTCTGTCTTGGGGCAAGAGATTGTACTAGTAGTCCTGGTAGGTGCTGCTGTACAGCATGATTTAGAAAACAATTTCAAGCAAAGCTTACCTAGGATCTAATCCGTAAACGTGTTTTACTCGAAACTTAAAATAGTCCACTTGCATCACTTTGCTTCTCACTCCCTCAGTTATCAAACCCAAAACTATTTACATGTAAGTTACACTAAAATATTTTAAACCTAAGTTAAATTGAATTAAAAAATTGCTTTAACAGAAAAATATAAAGAAAATAAGTTGAAGATTAAGGCAATTAAAATTAAGTATATATACATATTAATGTATATACTAGCATTCCCGTACCCGGCATTGTTCGGGTAATGGAATTAGCAGGGGGGTAACAGTGCTTGGTATACCTAGTTACGAAAATCCCATATAATAATTACTTATTACCAACATTTTTCTAATTTTGGGAGAGTCCCGGGGCTCCTATGAACTCTCTCTCTCTCTCTCTCTCTCTCTCTATATATATATATATATATATATATATATATATATCCTTGTCCTTAACCGATCCTTTTAAAGTATAGTTGGACCTCCATATATTGAAGTAGCAAATTGCCGGAAAAAAATTCGCTACATAGGAATTTCGATACATAGAAACATTATTTTATCGTACAAATCTCCTAAAATACTAAAATTAAAGCTAATTTTTATGTATGCAACCCAATTTCTAATTTATACGAGCATCGGATTAAATGAAAGCTGATAGATAAAAAATTAACAGAAATTACATTTTTGCACCATCATACATCTTTATTCTTCAGCAATTAACTTGATCCGCAGCATTAGGAGAGTTTTGTTTTGACAATGTAATCGATAGAAAAGAAAAAAAAATCAATCTAACTTGAATGATTTCTGCTGAAGATAAAAAGACTAGGAATGACAATCAACAGATAAAAGGGATAACTTGAAACTGATTTTACAGTGTTACTGGTTACAACTTAGATTTGAAATAAACTTGGGGGAATTTAAGAACACCAGAACGGAACAACGACCTATCTGGGGGTGTGACCCTTCAACACCAGATTCCTTCTGAGTTTTGTAGCAACATTTAGTTAACATAATATTCTCCCCAAACCTTCATTTTTCATGAGACAAACAGTCTGAAGTGGAAAAAAAAATCTACGAATGTCTCAAATAAATTTTGATACATAGAGATTTTTTCGATATTTAGAAACAATTTTTCTACGTAATGAACATAGAAATTTGCTGGGATTTCGATATATAGAAAATTTTGATATATGGAGGTTCGACTGTATTGATTTTCTTTACTCGAGCAATGCCAGGGGCGGGAATGCTAGTTTATATATGTTGTCTCAGGACATTGATTTTTAGCCCTGCACACAAAGGAAGGGTGTTATAAGTTTGACTTGTCTGTGTATCTGTCTGTGGCACTCTAGTGCCTTGGCACACACGGCAGTGTGTCAGCCAAGTTCGGAAATCATGCAATGCATTTGCCAGTGTGTATCTTACACGAACCATTCGAAGCTACTTTTGACCCTCTCATTTCTCAAAAACTATTAGACCTATATTCTTGAATTCCTGTATGTCTAATGGGGCTGCCTAGAAGATTTAAATTCCTAAATTTCATGACTATACCTCTTATAGTTATGGAATTATTAAGATCTGAAAAATGCCATTTTTTATACTGACTCACCGACTCACTCATCAAATTGATTACGAACTTCCAACTGTATCACATACTTGAAATTTGACACAAAGATTTTCATGCATATGTGAAAAGAAAATTCTAAAAAGTCAAACTACATTAAAATAGCAAAAAACTAAGCAATTTTTCATGAGCATCACAACTTGTTCACTTCACTGCGCAATTTCAAACTGGTCGCCAAATAAATCAAAACAAATGAGCTCGTCAAATGTTGCCAAAACAAGGTTAAGTTTTAAATTAACTATTTAATTTCTACCCAAAATGTGGTTTTAAATAATACTTTAAGTTCCATTAAAATGAAAAATGATCCATCAAATAATTAAACTTGCAAATCTAGAACTAAGCCTTTAAAATTAAAAATAACCAGCCTTGAAGTTTATCAAGTTATTTAAAAACTTTAAATCTCAATTAAGTGTAAAATTACAGGAGGAGCAAAAACGGCAGCAATAATTTCAACATGAGAAATATTTTCGCCAATTCTGCATATTTTACGATCTACGTTATGATCCTCCTGGGACAATAAAAAAATTCCAGACAGACTTTGAGAATTAAGAGTCTTAGCAACTTTCCCAATTGTCCTCAAATTTGAGGACGCCAAAGACCAAGAGCTAGCGTACTTTGACCTTGCTGATAAATGACAAAAACAGACGATTATTGCCCAAAACTAGCGATCATGCCAAGTCCTCAGTTATTGAAATATTGTCAAAACTACTAATAAAAAAAACAGTGCACCACAAAAGCAGGGGAAATTGAAAATCATATATTTGCACAAGCTTTTACATTTGACTGTCGAAATTAGAACATAACCTTTGATTTAGCTTTTCAAAAAGTAATGATATCCCAACAAAACATAATGTGAAAAAAGAGCCAAATTCATTTGAAATGAGGTTTGAGGTAGACGGTGTCACTGACAAAAAGAGTTCAGATCTAAACGGTTACCAAGTTCCATAGCAGTTCCGCATAGATGTTGGACTTTTCCATGTTCGTCAATTCATTGAGAAAACAATTTTTTTACTTTCTTCGATATTAGATTTAAAACTTGGCAAGTCTCAGGGTTCATACCCTTTAGGCAGAAAAAAATTCAAGCACTTTTCAAGTACTTTTCAAGGTAAAAAATGTTGTTTTCAAGGCAATATCATAAATTTGTACTAAAAATATAGTATGCAGATTTCATTTACTACAAACGCATAGAAATAAGGCAATAATACAAAAAGTATAGGAAAACAAAATTGCTTTTTCTACAACGAGAGACGATTTGATGAAAGATCTACTGCGTTGAAAGTTTTTCTGAAAATTTTGAAAAGTTTGGTCATAAAGAGAAGCAGATACCAAGAGGTTTAATTTTGGGGTTTTTTAAAGGTTGCAGCAGTCAGAGGTTTGTATATTTTCTAGAATCAGCAAATTAATACTTTAAAAAAAAACTTTCATAAGTGCTTTTAACTTTTATGGGAAGAAACTAAAATACCCAAGTTCAATGGCATTGCCAGAGAGGAGTTTTTGAAGTTACTCCCCCCCCCCCCGATTTCAACATTTATTTCCAATATCTATACAGTGGTTTATTACAATATAAGTGCGGTTAGGACAAAAACACTACCCAGAAAGTTATTTCAGTTTGCACTATTAGGTTCTAATAATATTAGGTTTGCAAATCATTTATAAGTATGCAAATCAATTATTCGTATGTATTTATTAGCTGTTCAGCCAATAAGGCATTTCAACTGTCCTCAAGTAAATTTAAAAATTAGGAAGTAAGAAAAGTTTATGAAAGTTCTGAAGTCCACAGTCCAGTCTCTACACCTCAAAATATACAAAAGCAGCTTAAGCAGTGATAAATACTCTGAATGCAAACTTGAGCCTATTCAGCTTTCATTGATTAACTTGCAATAGACAATAAATGTGCAAGTTCAGATTTATAGAGCCATATTTCGAAATTGAAAAGATTCACAAGAAGTTGACATATATTATGACAAAAGTAGTTTTATTTTGGGAAAAAAATGGGTTATTGTTGAAATTAGAATTTAAATTTAGAAAGGCAATAATATTCAGGTGATTTGTGAGTTCATAAAAAATTACCTGAAAGTTTCAAAAAGCAAAATGGGGCGAGGGGGGGGGAATAATTTTTAAAACTAAAACCCCTATTACTTGAATCTACATATGTACAAAAATAATTTTTGCTATGCATACAATTCATAAAATAGTTTATTAAGTCGAAATATTCTGTATAGAAATACCATGCCCATTGCCCACTGCCTGTTGATAACCAGCAACAGGCACTGGGCCTAGCTAGGCTGGTACCGGTCAATTTATTAGATCCAAATGAAGATGAATGACCCTCCTTAAACTATCTACCCCTTTGCTGATTAAAGCCTCTTTCAGTAAGCTCCAAGCACCCACAACCTTAATAAAGTAGTAATTTTGAACATTTGAGGAAAAGGGGAAAATTGGAGATATAGGAAGGTAAAAGCATAAAAACGAACACTACTGGATTTCAAGTGAATAATCATAACACAACCACCCCTGTTATACACCTTATTTATTTTAGCAGACATAAAAAAATGATGTACTTATAAATAAAATTATATAAATCAACTTTATATTTAAAATACAAACTTTAAGTTAATTTGTTAGGTGCTCAACTGCTGAAATTTAAATTTTTAAAAAAAAAATCTATTATGACCAAAAATTAGGTAAAGATAATCATTCAAAATTGCAAAAATAAATAAGCAAATAATTAAACAAGACCAAGGTAATAAATTCTTTAACTCTTTAGTTATTAAAATAAAACATAAAATGAGCAAATCTGATGTAGCAGTGTCAAAATAACAACTAATTGCCAAAAATATAAAAATATTTACAAAATGCAAAAGGATTGAAATCTCAAACAAGGGAAGCAAATTTTTGCGAATTAAGTTTAATGTTGTCATGTTTCCCATAAAATAAACTTATATTTTACTGAAATTAAACATAAAATATGCTAATCTACGGTAGCAAATATGAAAATAACATCTGATTAGTGAATATATTTAAATATTTGCAAGATGCAAAAAGATTGAAATTTCAAACACGAAAAGCAATTTTTTGCAAAGTCTTAGTTCGTTCGACGTGGCATGTTTCCCATGAAATAAATTTATTTGATTTTTATTAAAATTAAACAAAAAATATATTAATCTAAGGTAGCATATGCGAAACTAACATTTGATTAGCCAAAATATTTAAATATTTGCAGGATGCAAAAAGATTGAAATTTCAAACACAAGAGCAATTTTCCGTGAAACCCGAGTAAGTTCAATGTTGTCATGGTTCCCAAATTAATTTCTTTGTTAATTAATGAAATTAAACAAAAAATAAACTAATCTAAGGTACCATATGTCAAAATATCTTTCGGTTGTAAAAAACATCAAAATATTTACAAGATGCAAAAGGATTGAAATCCCAAACACGGAAGCAATTTTTCGCGATGTTGCATACTGAATACATGTTCAGAAAATTGCATTGGTGAAATACTTTTTTAAAACTTCTAAGCACAATTCGTTAATTTTTGAGAGAATTTAAGCACTAAGAAACTTTTTCAAGGTTTTAAAACTTTTTCAAGGTTTTCAAGCACTTGAAAATGAACTTTTTTTTTCAAGCACTTTTCAAGGTTTTTCAAGGGCGTACGAACCCTGAGTCTGAAAAAAAAAAAAAAAAAACACTGATGACTTAAACCATGGCCCCACTGAATGCGCTGGCGCTTACCAGGCCTTGACAATTTTTGACTTTCTTGTGTTAAACCGGGGCAACTATTTCTGCACTTGAACATGGCCACACTAGATGGAAAAACTTCAAAACTTCATATTTGCCCATTCTGACCGCAAGGAGGCACCACAAGCCACGGTTGCATCCACCAATCAACGACAAGTTTCAAAGCTTGTTTATTTTAATTAATAAATGGAACATGTAACAAACATCAATATTTCGCAAGATGCTCAGAAATATACCGTAAAAACCAATTCGAATCGAATTTGTAAAGTTATTTAGCTGATTATTTAATGCGTAAATGGTGGATCTAAAGTTGGTTAGGCAATTTCTTTTAATTTAATTTTACATGTTCATTTATAGCTTGTGTATCATTTGATGGATTATTTTACGCTTAATGGAGAAACATAATTATTCAGAGGATTATTTTTTATTTTAATGGACTTTTAGATCTTGTTTCTAGGGCTTATCGCTTCGCTTACAAGTCTTTGAAAAAGACAAAATAGTTTATGGTATCGCCAAATAAATACTTCATATGTAACTTGAAATAGTCCCCGACAATAAATAAAATTGAAACTTATCGCCAGATTAAAAAATGCTCCGCTACGTACCTATCACGGAAAATTACCCCCCTCCCCCCACACTTTTTTTTATTTTAAGAAATGCTAGATATTTAGAGCTGCTCCTAATGCTATACTATTAGAACAAGATTACAAAATTTGTACGCAGATCTTAGATTCCTGCGGATACTTGACGGTCTACTGTGTGTGTGTATTTTATTTTTCCAACAGAAAATTCATATCCTAATTTTCGCCAAACTTGGCGATCAAATTTCCTGCAAAGTTTCTAGTTCAAAGCTCCTTTCTCATTCATGCTTAAAGTGTAGAAAATAGTTTTTATGACGAATTCAATGTTTACAGGATTTTACATTGCTAAATATTTTAATTTTCTTAAAAGTACAGTAAATTTGCGATACTTCAAAGTCCGATAAATCGAATATTACTATAACTCGAAATTTTTATCAAGTCTTGACAACTTAGTCTTTAATTCCATTCTAATTATTCTAAATAACTCGAAGTTAACTTCTTTCAACTCGAAGTTTTTTCCAAGATTACTCGAAATTATTTCGAAAGAACGAAAAAAAAAAAAAAAGAAAAAGAAAAAGAAAAAGAAAAAAAAAAGAAGTGACTACGGGAGAATAATTATTTTACCTTCACTTGCAATCCGAATTTGAAACGAATGAAGATGTGCACATTTCCTGAAGTAGAATCAGCTCTATTCAAGCGGTTCCAGCATGATTTTGATTTTTTTCTATCAATACATTTGATTAAACTGTGCATATTGTGCTAAAAAACTTAAGTTCTGTAATTTTGTCTGTTATATGTACATATTAATTAAAGTATTCGATGGTTTTTAATATTAAAATATCAAAAAACAAAACTATCGTTAAGTCAACCTTTCGATAAGTCGAAGTTTTCCGTCGGTCTTTTTACATTCGAGCTATCGCAAATCGAATGTATGTTTAAAAATATCATAGAAATGGCAATTAAAAAAAATCATATCATTGTTTTGCTTTTGCAAGGACAAAATAAATTTTGTACGGAACTCTCCCCTGCTAGGATTTTACGAAATCCTAGCAGGGGAGAGTTTATTTTACATGGGGAACAGATTATTTTACAAAATATCAACAGTGTTGATATTTTGTAAAATAATCTGTTCCCCATTTTAAAAAAAAAAATAGTTTCACAAATTCATGTGTAGATATTTGAGGAGTTTCTTTACCTATTGCATGTATTTGTTAAATGTTAAAAATAAATTTTAAAAAATAATAATAATTTGAATTTTGGCTGCTTGATGAGTTCGAATTAAGTTATTCACGATCATGAATTGCGATAGGATCCTACTCGTTGGGTTTCTTGTTTCTACAAATGGAATAAAATGGAAATGACCAAGAAATTTGCACCCGTCATAATATTACTGCTGATTTTTTAGAATAGTTAATACGAGGCCGTAAGTAAGATAAATATTTTGTGGCCGAATCTGACCTTTATCATAAAAATTATTTACTGCGTGAACACTTTATAACAATTGAAAAATATATTGAAGTAATAGCACCTGGGATGCTATAGGTAAGGTGGGAGCCTGGGGGTGGGGATAGAACCTGAGCTAAAGTGAACGCTCTCCGGTCTGTGCGCCTTCTGATGTGTGTGTGTACACCCAAACCTGTTTTTGTGCGGACTTTTTTTTGTGTAGTTTATAAAAATTATTTATAAAACGAGCGAAAATTATTTATCAAACGAGTGCTTGGTAGTATCATCAAGGGTCGACAGGGGCATCCGATGGGAAGTCACTGTGACTTTCCAAAAATTTCTTAATTCGGGAAATTTTTCGGGAGTCGGCAAAATTATCATCGCTTGGTTTATTTTGATTTCGTTTAAATATAATATTTTGGGTATTTTCTACGTGAGACTTTTTTTATGCAGTCCCTATCCACCGCATAAAAAAATATTTTTTAACTCAGTTGCGAAAACTTTTTAAGGCTACTGGTGAAGTTTCAAGCATTTTTTTTACACGATTTTTTTATGCGGTCCCTATTCACCGCATAAAAAGAGGATGGGGTGTGTATATATACATATTTTTAATGCTCAAAGCGTGTGAAGCAACAGGGTCGTTTCCGAAATTTTAAGGGATTTTTTTTTTTTTGAAAGAACATTTTTAAAATCATAGGATCTGATCATTTTTTAAAATAACTTGACTGTTTAATATACAAAAAAAAATGCATTAATCGGTGCACTTTCATTGTTTACGCTTCAGTCGATGACATCACAATTGATGAAATGCCATTCACTGATGCCACTCACAGAGCACAATATTCAATTAGTTTCTTTACTCACAAGTGTTGGCAACTATATGATTGATAGTAAGCGTAGAGTGCAATATGTAATTCGCTTCTCGATCATCATAACGTAGAAACGCGGTAGACAAATGCGCCAAAGTACATCATTTGTGACGTCATAAAGACCACGCCTTATTTTCAAAATCGGATATTTAAAAAAATTAATTAAAAACTAAGCTTCGGGAAAATGAAAGTTTTTTCTAGCTCCATGTTATTTTTATTTATTTTTTGATTATGCTATGAATTTCCTTTTGTAAGAAAAAAAAATCTGCACTTTTTCGAAATAGCTCTTGTGCACTAAGCGTTTGTGCATCTCTATGCGTATTGTGCACTAATATACTACTAAAATCTACACTAAAGTTATTATAACATGAGATGTGCTAAAAATGGAAGGGGAAATAGATAAATGACATTATTTTGGTGTCCGTACAATATTGGTGCGAGAACCACGGACCCGTCGTAGAACCATGTATTAGTCACACTCTGATTTTAAATGTTTTTAAAATTATGTTAATGGTTCATTTTCTTAAATTGCCATGATATTTTTAACTTTTCTATTGTTCTTCTTCATTTGAAAAAGAATATTCCTAACCAGGCCTGTCAAGTGGGGATATCACGGTGGGGAGGAGGCAATTATGACACCCCTAAATTTTACAAACATACTAAAATTAGGCATTTAGCTCGTATTTTGTTGTTTTTCCCCTACACAAAACCTTCGCCCCCCCCCCCCCCCGCGAATTTGTAAATGTCGGGCCTGTTCGTACATTTTTAATTAGATTCTGTTCGTTGTAAAATATACACTACATTACGAGCGAAAAGAATGGCAATTGTCAACGTAAATTCCTATACCCCCCTCCCTCTAATCCCCATCAGGGTCAAAAGGGGCAATGAATGACCCTCTCAAGTTTTGAAAAATGAATGTATTTACAGATTGCGGAGCGTGTTTTTTTTTTTTTTTTCGATGTAATTTATTGAGCAGAAAAAATTCTCATGTAAATGAGCATGTAAAATTAGAAATGGGAGCTGCCTGCCATATATTATCAATCGTAAAACTGTTGTATCCAAAAAGGAAACCCCAGGTAATTTTCAATAAAAAATTTGAAAATTATTTGCAAAGCTTTCAAAAAAAAAAAAAAAAGTTTGAAAAAATATATTAAGAATTACGCATTAATATTTAAAAAAAAAAAATCATATATTTTCTGTGTTCAGTTAAAAATTTTTATTACACGTAATTTTTGATATGATATTAAAATAACAATAAGAAATGCTCTTCACCTTTGTAATACAATGTTTATTCAGCACTTTTTCTCTTCATTCCTTCTTTTGAAATTAAAATTTTCGTCAAATGACGTACGCCCGATAATAAGTCGAGAAATCACGTATTCACAGATGCCAAAGCGCCAACGCTCACAATCACGCCAAGTGGAAACAAAAACAGGGGTAGCCAGTGGCGCCCTCTTTGTTGCCATGAGTTTCAGCGATTGCCACGGCCGTTAAGTATTCAGTGGGGCCATGCTTAAACTTGCTGCAAGTTTAAAATCCATTATCAAAGAAAGTAAAAAATTGTTTTCTCAATGAAGTGAAGAACATGGAAAAGTCCAACATCTATGAGAAACTTGCTATGGAACTTGGTAACCGTTTAGATCCTAACTCTTTTTTTGTCAGTGATATAGTCTACCCAGAACCTCATTTCGACCTAACTTGGCTCCTTTTTCAAATTTATGTTTTGTTGCGATTTTCTTTACTCGAGCAATGCCAGGTGCAGGAATGCTAGTATATATATGTTATCTCAGGACATTGATATTGTATGTGTGTATCTGTGAGTCTGCCGGAGGCACTCGAGCAGCTAAAGGAATGGATCGATTTTGAAAAAAAAAAAAAAAAAATTTGTTCGAAAGGAGAGTTGATCAGTCCTTAGCTAGGTTGCGTCTTTGGATGTCATTAATTAACGAAGATATTAGTTAAAAACCTTTAAACGCTTTTTCGCGATTTTTGCAGTGAAAACACATTTAAATTGTAAAAATTCAGTACCAAAATCAAGAGTTTTTTTCTGCGTCTGATAGAATGTGCTTAGAACTTGCATGTTATATAGAATTCAAATTATAATGTTTTTAAAGCAGGTTTTAAGTACGGCTAAGCCTTTATTCAAGCGATTGGTAACTGAATTCATTGTTGGCCAGCAAGGAAATTAAAAGCAATGATTTAAAATTTTTATCTGTTGCCAGTTTCTATTTGTTAACAAATAAAATATTCGCAATTGATTTGTAATAGCATAAGACTTTTAAAAGAATTTTCAATTTTCTCTTTCGATTCTACTTTGCGACTCAGTCAGGGTTTTTTTTAATTTCTAATTTAAGACAATCACTTGTTATCATTTACTTTTACAATGTGAAATAAAACTTAAATGCTTTATGTATTTTATTTGTGATGATGTTCTTAAAAACTTCGTTTCCAGTTTTGAAAAAATGAAAGCCAGAAACATTATTATTTGACTTGAGAAAAGCCTCGAAGAATCACGTGAGAAACAAAAACAATATCAAATTTAAGATTCACTATCGACCAAAAGTTGAGATGAAGTACTGAATAATGATTTGAATGGAGGAAAGCCTGCGAAAATAAGGGATTTAAAATTCAATTACAAGTTTTAATTTCACAGAAATTAAGGGGTTTTAATTAATTTCTCCTGAACTAATTGATATTTCAAAAAAATCCTTTCTTAGTGGATACTTTCGTGATTACGTGGACATGCATGGTAAATTTATAGATATACAGTTAACCCTCGTTTATCGCGGTTAATTCATTCCAGACTTCACCACGATTACTGAATTTCCGCGAAGTAGGATTCTGCATTTATAAACTGAATATTTTCCTAATTAGAGGGCATAAAACTTACTGACAACAATTCAAATAGGTTTTTAACATAGTTAGGGTCCCCTACTAGGGGACTAGACATGAAACAGCACCTTTATCCAACATTACATTTGTATTACTTAATATATATATTGCACAAAATATGAGAAAACGAGATATATTAGACAGAATCGATATCAAATTAATTATTGGGAAATAAAGTACACACACATGCAGTTCTTACACACTACTACTAACCTATGGAAATAGCTCAACTTCAACTTGTTCAATGATGAATTAATTTCCAGTTTGTGACCGTATATGCCCCTTTCTTCCTCTACATTTATCCTCATCAAAGGTATTACGCATATAGTTTAAAAAGCTAGCAGTACGTAGTTGAACACCATTAGAGATGAATTTATCCCCTAGTAATAATACAGTGATTTATACTTTGCAGTTAGCGTTTAAGGTTAAATTGAGATAAACTTTCTTTGGCGATTTTAAACCTCCACTCCCTCAACTAGTACAACTTCAGTCCCTAAGAGCTTACAAGTTATGTCTTTTAAGTAAGGTAATTCTCTTGGAAGAAAAAGTTTACACGAGAACATTAAAAAGGCTCTTTGCTATAATTGAAAAAAAAAACAGCAAAAACCGCGATTTAGTGAAACCGTGAAAGTCGAAGCGCGAAGTAGCGAGGGACGACTGTGTGTATGTATGTATATGTATATATACATATATATATATATATATATATATATATATACACTTCCAACTTTAAATATTTGGATAAATAGAAATGTTTCAAAAATTAACAAGAAAATAACCTACAACCCATGAGTGATAGTGCACTCTTCTAAAATTAAACCAGAAAGTTATTGAAGACTTGCTTTAATAAATCGACTATTTTTTTACTTTAGAAAAATCTAAAAAGTAAAAACTTAGATTGTTGTTGAAAGAAAACTACATTTTTTTTATGAGCATCATACTTTACAGATCAATTTTTAAAAAAATTTGTCCAACAATTAGAAAACAAATGCTATTATGCGTGTCAACTGTTGCCAAAAACTGTAGCTGAAGTTTAAAATTAAACAATTAACTTTCAAACAAAACATGCTTTTAGATATAAATTATTAAAATTCCTGTTATATTAGTTTTACACAAATAATTACCAGCATATTTTGCTAAAACAATCTCATTCTCCTCTGGCAAGGATGAATCATCATAAGTAGAAACAGGTAGGTTTTCACAATATTCTGTCATCTTTTTGATTAAATCCATATTCAGAGCAATATCTAAAAATACAATATTGTAGTGAACAATAAAAAAAGTTATTGGAATTTTATTAATTCATTAAAAAAATCTTTAAAAAGTATATTTCTAAGGTCAGTACTTCTCTACATTAAATTGCAACTAATGTTTCAAAACTGCCGAAACTAACTCGGTAATAACAAAAATAACTAATCATAACTTTAAAGTATCTTCTTCGTCAGATTAACTCGCAAGAGCTGGCACGGGGTCGTAAACAACCCCAGCCATTTTTTGTTTCCATTTCTTGGAATTTCATGGACAGATAAAGAAATCATTTTCTGAGTAGCTGGGATTGTGTCTTTGATTGATGTGTGGGTGTGGTTGGAATTTTCTTATCTCCTTTCAATTCTTGTAAACAAGGGGGTTTTTGCGAGTGGGGTCTTTTTCGACCCTGCACGAGTAGTGACGTCAGTAAAATTCTCTAAACGGAACATTTATAATGAAGAAGCCCCGAAGTGCTCAGTGGATGTTGTTGATCAAATGGCAGCATCCTACACCACGACAAGGATAACTAACGATGGCCCATGGTAGTATTTTTTTGCATTCTGAATGTTGCTGCTATAAACCCACGGATAATACTGCTGTCCAAAAAGGACCCTCCTGTGGAATATAAGAACCGAAGACATTTTTTAAAAAAGCTTGCATTGTGTTTAGTTGAAGAAAAAAAAGCAAACCGTGTTGTTAGTGAAGAACCCCCAACTAAAAAGGCCAAAGTTTCGGGTCGATTCAGGTGTGCTTTGTGCCCAAGAAATAAAGACAAAAAATGTCAACACATTTGGGTATTGAGCAAAAATTATGCATGCAAAGAACATCAAAATATTGTTTGCAACAACTGTAAGTAAGTTTCTTTAGGTATTCTATATTTTTTGTACAACTTTTGCTAACTGAATACTAACTGAAATAGGAATAAAAATGTGTAAACGTTTTGAAAAAGTTGTTGAAAAATGTGTCATAAATATGCTTAAAAACATTGTAAAAGCTAGGAAAAGTATTTTTTATGCATTGTTTAACATTTAAAACATTTTTTTTTCGTGCATAGCATAATTCATAAAAATCTTTCTTTATGCATTTCAAATAAAAAAAATAATTATTGTAGAAGTCTCTGTTGGTGGAGAAACATAAACAAATAAAATAAAATAAAGAATTTGTGCAAAAATTAAAAGGAAGAAAAAAAAATACTGGGGTCGTTTTCGACCCCGCGCGAATACTTGTGTGACGAATAACGGTGCGAGTTCTCGCGAGTTAATAATGCGAAAGAATAAGTACCTGATGCATATTTATACTTTAAGAACCAAACATTAAAATATGAATACAGATTTAAAAGAATAATTTTTATAAAATTTTTTGCTTTTGTGCTTGGAACTGAAAATAAGTGATTCAGTGATTGATACACCCTAGTTAGAGCACCTAGGAAATGTTTTTCAAACTAGATAACATTAAAAATAAAACTAGATTAAAAGCAAATTTATTTGAATAAATATGTCTAACTAGGGGGCTATCGCCCCCTGTTTATTTAGGCTCACCAATTCCCAGACCTGCTTACGCAGTTCCTTCGGATTGCTACGCTCGCTCACCGGTCAGCAAAGTATTAGTCTTGCTTTATTTGTATTTAAAAAATGTTTTTTTTTATATGAATCATACATGTAAAAGAGACAATTACTTTGACATGCAACTTGTGCATTAGATTATGATAAAGCATAAGTTTGCAATTCCATTATCTTAAGATAAGTATGCAAGGGAACATTTTTGTACTAAAGTTACAAACATAATATAATCTTTGTTTCCTATATTTACTGAATGCAAAAGAGATTGCAGTGAAAAACAACCTACAATGTTTACACACTGGAAAGCCTAAACAGCTTAAAAACATTTCATGGTCATTAATTATACTATGTTCAGTGTCAAAATATATGTGGATATATGTTTTAAAATGTCTAACAATTGCAAAGAGCAAGCAACTTCTGACATTTTCTGAAAGCTGTGATTTAGTAAAAAAATGTTAGAATGAATGTTTTAAGAGTCAAAAAACCAAACCCAGTGGCACGCCAGCTCATGAGGGCCAAGGCCTACTGTACTCATCTCACTCTTTCTGACCAAGGGCTCCAGGGTGCTAGGCAGGTGTTCCGGTTAAGAGGGTAGCCTAACGCGGAAAACCCAGGATTTAGTTACCAAGCATGCTTGGTACTCATTTTATTGACCCACTGAAGGGATGACAGCTGAGTCAATCATGCCGGACCCGGAGAATGAACCCGGGCCTGAAGCGTTGCGCTTCCACTGAGCCACTGGGCTTTAAGAGCACTTGAATATAATTTACGAAGAAAGCAGAGAGTGGGCTATGGAGTCTTTAGATGAAAGATCTGAAACAGGGTTTAAGCTGAGTTTAAAACTTCTTCTGCAAAAAACCTAAAGTTGGAAAAAAAAGTTTAGCAAAATGCTAAAACATCGACATTTAATGAAGCCCAAAAATTCATTTATTAGGAGGTCAGATTGCAAATAAAGACATTTCTACTGGCTGTTGAACTTAATAGTAACTGAAACATTTTCTGAACTAAGAATTGTAATATGATTAAGTTGAGAATCGCTGTTCTTGTTTAATAATCTCTCGGATCATGCTTCATGCATAGTTTTGTTTTTTTAAATTCTTTATTCCTGTACTTTTTTATTTGAGCAAAAAAGCGAAAACGCCTTGTTTAATTTTCGCAATTTAAATAGGTTTTTCGCATTTTGCGAAAAATGCGACCGTAGCGGAAACTCTGATCTGAAAGCAGATCGGTCAAAAATGCTGCCGATAGGCTTAGGTGCACAAATGCACACCGTGTACTTCAAATCGAGAGAATTTCACCAGTGTTTCCAAACACATTTACGGAATAATCATGTACTTTACTGGAGAAAAAGAGTTGACCTAAGACTGATAAAAATAAAACTGGAGAACAATACTATTGTAGCAAAAAAAAATAGTGATTATTGTAACACTAATACTAACATCATATCTCGAATACCACTTATTTCATTCGATAGTAATGTGTCTTTTAAATTCAAACGTAAACAATTTCCTGTTAGATTAGCTTTCCTAATGACTATAAATAAAGCAGAGTCAAACTGATTTTGTGAAAACATATTAGCAGTAATATCCGCTTTACTTTGTCACTATGGTTCAGTTCTTAACATTAATACCCTTGCAAAATTATGCGACATGATTTGCTCTTTAGGTCTTCACAATTCAATTTGTCTCTTTACTTTGTCATTGTGGTTCAGTTCTTAACTTCAATGCATTGTTGTTTGTGACATATTTTGCAATGAGAATTGTCCAATAAATTTAGTCTATGTGGAATAACATAATATATTTAAAAATGTGGTTGGAAAAAAAACCTGCATTTTTTTGGTAAAAAAGTTGGAGTCGAAGGTTTAAAATTTCAAGAGACAGAGTTGGTAATTTTCTCTAAAAATTCGCAGCTCTGCCATTATTTGTGGAGTCACAGCCGGAGTCAGACTAATTTTGGGTAAAGGAGTTGGAGTCACTAAAAATCCTGGAGTCAGAGTAAGACATTTTTCCTCCGACTCTACAGCCCTGGTAAGTAGGGAACTTTATTTTTTGTGAGCACTATGGTTACGGGAGAAACCTTTCAACAACAACATCAGCTTTGCAAAGGATAAAAAAAAAGAAAATCATAATACTTCTCTACATACACGATTGAAAATTTCTGGGTTTTCAGATACAGCAGAGACATAATCAAATGATCTGACTCTTGAATGACTTACACATGACATAAAAATATACAAATATAAAAATGACGAGAAGCAACAGGCTCTGGATCCAACTAGACTGGTCCTAGTCAATTTACAATCCCCAGTGAAGATCAATGGCCCTCTTAAAACTATCTACTCCCATGCTCAGTACCACCTCTTCCGGTAAGATGTTCCAAGGTTCCACTACCCTACTATAATAATAATTATCCCTAATATCCATGTTAGCCTGAGATAACATGTCCATGACTGAAAAATGGTTTTGTCAAATCTAAACAAATTTTATCATAAGTTTGACCCTGTGCATTATATATAGTCATTGGGAAAGCTAATCTAACGGGAATCTGTTTATGTTTGAATTTAAAAGGCACGTTACTATCGGATGAAAAAAGTGGTATTCGAGGATAAGTATCAGTGTTATTATTAGCATTTTTTTTAAATACAGTATTTTTTCCAGTTTTATTACTACCAAAGTTAGTTTAGCTCTTTTCTCCAGTATAGTGCATGATAATTCCACAAATATGTTTGGAAACACAGAACTCACTCGATTTGCGATTTGCGGTTTACGGCGTACATTTGCGCGCTTAAGCCTATCGGCAGCATTTCTAACGATCTGCACTCGGATCTTTCATCTAAAAACTCCCAAGCCCATTGCTCTCTTCTTTGTAAATTATATTCAAGTGATCTTAAACACTCATTCTAAAATGAAAATCCTAACGCTAGAATTCAAAAGCTAGAACTTGAACTACATCCACTGTTAGAAGCAAGCCTGCAGCACATGTAAACAACGATGGTACGTAAACAAAGCTGATCGTTGCCAACGGAGAGAAAGAAATAAAGGCTCGTTTTGTGCCACACATAAGCATTATGTGTATGTATGTATATATATATATATATATATATATATATATATATATATATATATATATATATATATATATATATATATATATATATATATATATATATATATATATATATAGCACTTGCAGCAAACTGAATGAAAAAAAAGGAAATCTGCAAAATATATTTAAATTACAAAATTTACTCAAATATTATGCATTTAGTAATGGGAGTCTGAATGAGGTATTAATACTGTTAGTATTATAACAGTATATAAATAAATATATTCCTTTTTTGCCGACTATTCCACCGTTCAGAGAAAAAGTACTGATGGGACTGAAGCCATTATTTTAAAGCAACTATTATAATCATTAAAAACACCATACATAGATAATTTTCCTCGAATTTAAGAACTGAATGCTGAGACTGTAAATTCATTAGTATAAAACGTTTTTGATCAAATATAAAACATCGATATTGAGAAAAATAAAAACACATTGAATGCAGAACACAGACACTTTCTGTACTATACCATCAATATACTACGCATACATTAGAAACTGAAGAAATAAAAAAACAGCTAACTTACTTTCAGCATTGAAAGGAGCACAAAATAGAAAGTCATCATCTACAAAGTAAATGACAATATCCTGTTCTCCAGAAGAAAATGGAACACGCTCAATGTCGGAGAAGAAAATTTTAGGTTCAACTTCAGGAGTAGGCACACCATGATTCTAACAAAATAAATAATGAAGTAAAATTTCTAAAGGACAAAGTGTAATACACAAAACACAAGGGCCATAAGCATTTATTTTTGTTAGTATGACAACTTAAATGGATGAAAATAATGATCTCCTAAAACAGTCGGTTTCAGCAATTGAATGAGATCTCTCAAACTGATAGAGAAACATATGTTTTTTTAGTTTTGTTGCATTAGCAACAATTAATACTTAAAATAATATAAAAAGATTGTGTCACATGTGCAGAGAAAGTTGTGTGCTAAGAAACAAAGTTTGTTATGGGGATGTAATTTTTGCCCCCTCAGCAGGGTCAAATCTTGATGTTCAAAATTTTGGGCAAAAACTGGTGAGCTTTAAAAAAATAAATAAATAAATAAATAAATAAATAAACAAAATAAACACTAATATAAATTTACTGAAAGATAAAAATACATCTAATTAAATGACTGGTAAGTGTAAAGTAAGATGGATTAAATTCCCTTTCAAGGGTCTGGACAGAGGAAATGGAGGTCCTTTTAAGGATTTTTCATCAAATAATAATTAGACCTGATTAACCAAAAGGACCCATCACAAAATTTTGATTGACCAAATGAAACCTTTCATGGACTAATTTTTTAATAAATGAGTACGCAAACTAGAAATCTAATCTATATTGATGGATAAGTTTTGGTAAACATTTAGAAATTTCACAAAAAGTTTTTTAAAATTCACAAAAATAGGACTTTATGAAAAATTCCCCTAGAAGCATTACATTTTTTACTAAGTTTTTTGCAAAAAAAATCAATATTCTTGCCCATTTTTGTGCAATCCTAAGCAAAAACTGCTGCATCAGAAGGGGGAAAAATGATTTTTTGAATGAAAGAAACTATAACTGCCAAAATATATGGATTTTCATTCTGTTTATATGCAGATATGTACAGAAATAAAATTAGGGTACTTTTTTTTTTTTTTTTTGAAATAATTTTTTATGTTTGCATTTTGTTTTTCTTTTCTTTTAGCCTGAAAAATATCAATTTTTACTTTTTTTACAAAAAAAAAAATACACACACACACTTCTGCATGTTAGTGTGCCAAACAACTGTGTGTGTGTGTTGTTGACCAAATCTAGTCAACAACATAAATATATCCAAGCTCATAAATATCAAAACCAAAATAACATTAAGCTTATTTTGCAGAATTTAAGTTAAAAAAATTAGTAACCAAATTTCCCTTTAAGAAGAGTTAATAAACAATACTGTGATACTTTTAACTATAGAAATAAAATGAGAGTGTAAAATTTTTTCAGCAACAGATAAAATGATATAATTAATCTAAGACGGGGGTGTGTGTGTGTGTAAACAATAAGTGAAAAATGGTACATAACATCGGGGTAGGGGAGCAGGGGCTAACATATCTAATGTCTAGGACAAATTTTAACAAAAAATGCAATTCTGATTTACATTAATGTTTGTAGGATTTGAACAAAGGATAACTTTATAACTATTGCTATACAATAACGAATAAATACCTTTGAGCTTGAAAATTAAAGGAATGAATTACAAAGTTTTAATAAAATAGTCCAACATTCTTGCAAAAATTTGCAATTTTTGAGCATTAAAATGTTAGTAATTCCTTCATTTAATATTGTTATACCAATTAAATAAAACTGTGTTCAGACTGCCCCCCCACCCCGCCCACTTTCACTATTGATAGTTGCTTACTCGATGTTTGAATGTAACATTGAAGGGTAAGGTTGGTATATAACAAGGACCCATTATATGACATGACCTATTGAACTATCCTTAAGAGTGACACCAGTACTATGAAGCAATTGCATATGAGGCAATGAGAAGCAAAGGGATGTAAGTGGCAAAATTGAAAATTTGGAGATAACCAGTACAAATAGTAGGGGAAGCTTTCCTCTGTCTTGGGGCAACACATAGTACTAGAAGCCCTGGTAGAAGTAATGGCATACTAAGTATCAGATAAATTATTATTTGTTTATTAAATTGTTTATGAGTGGCAACATTCAGTTGTTTATGAGTTAGTAAGAATGTTTGCAATGACGTCCATGCGTTAGGATTTTGGAATTGTTTTTTAAATTTTGCAAGTTCATACTTTGCTATTTTTCATTGTCAATTAAATGTTTTTATTAAATATAAATTTGTTTTCATCATTATAAACACTTTATCATCACATTATATAAGTATAGAATATTCACATGCAAAACAATACAAAACATAAATTTATGTCAAAATAGTTACCCCACTTATGTTTTCTCCTTGAGGTATATTTTCAGTTTCAAGCACAAATCTGACATTTTGCACACCTTCATGAGGTTCAGTTTCAGCAATCACAGAATAAACCTGATCACACTGTAAAGGCTTAGTCAAAATGTCTTTGTTCAATACTTTTACTGGAATGCAAAATGATGGATAAGTAGCTAAGTTCGTCGGTAGGCACTGTATGCTTCGTTTATTAACTTCTTCAGTATTACCATAGTCAATGAAAAGAATTTTATAAACATCATTAGGTAATATTTCTTCCACACAGCCTCGATACCATGAATTATCCATACTGCATTTTGCACAAATTAATTCACCAACAACAGGTTTACGTGACATACTTTTAGCAACAGAACATTTAACTAGCTCCTCTTGTAACTCAACAATCAATTTTTGATTATCTAAATTTTGTAAAAACACAACATCTTGCTCTATATGACACATAATAACAGCGCACTTTGTTTGTAGGGGGAGTTTTTCTCGTTTAAGGGATTTTAAAGTAATAGGGCGAAATATTTTTACAATGTATATACAGTCTGCAGTTTTTCTGACAGCTTCAATGCAATAACGTTGCCCTAAATTTACAGTCTGTACTTCCTCTAATGAAAGTTTTATTGTAAACACTGGAAATTTTACGCATGATTTAGGTAAATAGAAAATGCTCGACTTGGAAACTTCTTCAGTAACACCAGAATCAAAACATAAAACTGTATACCTATCTTGCTTATCATTTACATTCCTTATTACACATCGGTGCCATAACTTGTCTTTTCCACAAACAAGTAAAACTTCGTTGTTGCTAGGTGTATGGTAGATCATCTGATGTTCTGCATTCTTTAATAAGTGATTCATTTCTTTAATTTTAATCAGATCACAAACCCGTTGAGCAAAATAATATTTTTCATCAAAATGATGAATCACAACTTCACACATTTCCTCAATTTGTAAAACTGTGGGATGTAAAGCTGATTCGAGAATAGGTTCATATAAAGGATAAATTTTAACAGCCTGAATATTATCAATTATTTCATCAGTTAATACAGCTGTAAACACCGCTTCCAAATCAATATCTTTAGGGATATCTTCTAAATTTTGAACTCTGACAGGAATACTAAACATTGGACATGGGGTACCTTCTTCAGGTAACAGACAAATATCTTCTAGCTTAACATTATCTGTGTTACCGTAGTCAACAAAAAACACTTTATATAATTCAGCAGCATTTGATTTGATTAATCCTCTATACCAGAAGCCATCCACATATTTCACACGAATCAATTCACCCACTTTTGGCAGGTGATTCAGTTTCTTTACCTCTGAGTTTTGTAAACCGATCATTACCTTTTGCAAATCTTCATAGTCAGAAACTTTCTGAACATACGCTAGAGTATCTTCTCTAAAACTAATTTTTATTTCAACCGGACTTTTTTTTAATGAGCGCGATTCAATAGAAGTTACACCAGGAGTTTTGATGTCTACAACAAAGACATTTTGTTGCTTTTCAAGAGCTATAATAGAAAACGAAAGCTCATTACTGGCTACACGTTTCAGAACAGATTCCAAATCTTTAAACTTAACTGGTATTGCAAATGCTGGAAAACTATAACAGTCTTTGGAAGGCACTTTCATGTCGCTCAACTTAACCGATTCAGAATTTCCATAATCAAAAAACTGAACTTCACACTTATTGGGTTCAACTTTTTTAATAAATCCTCGATACCATTGATTATCAATAGAAAATTTTGCAAGAATGACATCATTAACATCAGGTAAATGCGATAAGCATTTTAAGTCACCAGCATTTTTGAGTATTTCTCTAAGTTTTAAAAGTTCAGATTCATCTGAAAGCTTTTGAACATAAAATAAATCATCTTCAGCGTGACTAATTAAAATTTCTGTGAGTGTTTCCCTAGGTAACAAACGTTTTTTGAGAGAAGAAAACTTGATAATTTCATCTTTTTTGTCTTCACTTTTTTCAGTTATACTTGAATTACTCATAGCTCCAGATGGCACTGTTTCTTTAGTCGGAGTTATGTCCAAAAATTTCACTTCCTGCAGCCCATTTCTTTCTTTAACAACTTGTACAGAATATGGCGTGTTCAAATTTATAGCAGACACATCAACATTATGAGCTAAAACTGGTCTACAAAAGGGAGGCATTTCAAGCAAGTTACTTGGTAATTCTCTCATATCATTAACTGACAGTACTTTAGAGTTTCCAAAATCAATAAAGTCCACTTCATAAGAATCATTGGCATTTTCTTGAATAACCTTAACACGGTACCATGAACCATCATCAAAAAGGGCACCATATATGTTGCCCTTCATGGGCTTTTTATTCAATCGTGGCATATTTATTGTATGCAAAGTATTAATTAAATGTGCAATTCTTTCTACATCATCAATTTTTTGAACAAATACTTTCTGATCTGTTTTATAACATACAGAAACTTTAACGATTTCTTCGGGTGGTAATTTTTCAACCTTTGGAGCATCATTTGTTGCTATAATGACATCCTTCCCTAACAAAGAATCCAAAGATCTGCTCCCTTGCGAAAATATAACTTCATAATATTTTTCTTTATTGTCTAGGACTTCCATATCCCAATCATTTTGTGACAACTTATCAATGACAGTTTGAATGTTTTCTTTGCTTATTTTAATTTGTAAAGATACACAAATACTAAACTTGGGACACCTAAATTCTTCAGACAGAAAACGAATGTCACTCTTTGGAACTAATTCAGTATTCCCAAAATCAATGAAGAAGACGTTAAAATTGTTGGAGTTCTCCTCCATTATTTGTCCACGATACCACACACCATCTTCACTGTATTTACAGCAAATTAGTTCATTTTTGTTTGGCACATATTTATCATTTACAGAATTGCAATAAGTATTAAGCTTCTCATGGAAAGTATTGACAGGGATTTCATCATCAACAAGTTGAACAAAGAGTTCATAAAGTGATTTGACGAATACAACTTTAACTTTATATTTCTGTTTAACCTCTAATGATTTTTGCCTCATTATTTTTCCTGTGTCCACTTCAGAATCCAATCTGTTTCCAGCTTCAGGTTGAAACTGATTTAAGTTTGATGAACTTCCCAGCTTTTTAGAATCAGAACTTCCGGAAGCTTTGAAAGTAGTTTCTAAAGACTTAATACCTCGAAACCATGGATAACAGAGAATAGTCTGTGTGCTACCTTTGTGATCAAAATTAAGCTCAACTGAATTATTATGAATGAACTTTACTGTCATTTTGGCTTCTTTGGCTTCTTTAAAATATTCTTCAACTTCTTTGATTGACATGTGTTCTGGTTTATCACAGCTGACAAGATATGATTTTATGCCCAATAATTCAGGAGTTAGTAGCCTAACTTTTTCTACTTCTTCTTCATTACCGAAATCAACATATCGTACAAGGAATTTATTTTGCTTTCGCTGCAGCACAACACAACGATACCAACTGTTATATTGCGGAGAATATCCAGCAGCATAATCCATTTCTTCAATGCTAAAAACAACAAATAAATTTCAATAAGTTTTATAAATAGAATATAGAGCCTGAAAGAGGATAAACTGATTAATGTTTCAAACATTTATACAGAAGAGTGTTAGAAGGACAACATATGTGCGATTGCTAGAGAAATTAAGTTTTTTTGCAGGACTGCAAGTCTGCTAGTTAGCTGAAAATGTTTTAATTTTTTAACTCTAGGCAATCATGTTTTAAAAGAAAATCATTTATTGTCTCATCATATTATTTATTGAACAATGATTGAGCTTTGGATTTTTTTTTTTTATTCTGAATGATTTACTAAATTTTTAAGGGGCATATTGTGTATTTATACTTTCAAATTAAGCTTTGAATGAAAACATAAAAAAAGTCGGAAACAAAAAAAATCTGATTTTTTGACAGCATGTATAAAGACAGCTGATTGACTAATAACAAAAAGGTTGTATTCTTTTGCTTTTATAAGGAAAAGTAGGCTTTTGTTATTTTACAGCATTTCTGAAATTGAGTAGCAATCTCTGGTTTTCTATATTACTTACTATTTCTTAAATAAACATTAGAAAAGATGCTGAGTAAAAATATGAAGTTACTTTTTACAAGCGTGAGTTTTTTGTATCCTGTATTCCACTAATCAGAAAGCTGAATTTCTTGGAATTTCACTGATTACAGGACAAATCGCATATGTAGGATAAATAAAGATTACCGGACCCCGATTTTCAAAATCCTGAAATATGGAATGTTTTCCTTAAATTTAAAAAAGGGATATCTTGCCATCAGATAATATTAAAAATACAGTGAAATTTAAGCAATAAAATACTCCAGTGCCTCGAAAGAGTAGTGTGCCGACCGGCGCTTTTTCCCCCACGATTCTTGAAGACAAATTGTATGAAAACCTCTACATGGCAGTGCGGTCGAGATGTACGTTCAATTTCGCGGTGTTTACATTAGTAGACGCGGAATTTTGTTACAATTTAGTTCCGCGTTTCTCTTTTTTACCTTTATTTCGTGAATATTTCATGAAACAGCGTTTAAGGCTTTTAATCGAGACATCAAAGTTGAACATTGGAAGAAATAAAGCTTCATCTTGTTTCGTACCACGGTGCAAAAGTGGGTACAAAACATGCAAGGAAAAAGTTACGCTTTTTAAAGCTCCAGCAGATGAAGAAAAACTAAAGTGGAACTCGTTAATTCCCAGGTTAGATAAAGTTTTTGATAAATATTGCTCAATCGGTGCTCTGCATTTCGACAAACATTTTATTGAAACGCATTTTAAGCATATTATAAATGGTGAGGAAGTTTTGATTCCTCGGGGAAAAACTTTTTTAAAGATGCGGCAATTCCGACAATTTTCCCAAGTCTGCTAACATACTTTACTAAAAAATTACCAAAGAAAAGGTCCATCAGGAATTATGCAGTTAAGAAAAATGTTCCTTGTTTGAAAAAAATAAAACTTGATCTTTCCACAGATGAAACAGAAATAAGCACATATAAATCTATTATAAATGAAATTGTTCATATTAATTTGCCTAACGAATATTGGGTTTGTATGAAATTTAAAAAATCTCCAAATATTGTAGTTTTTGTATATAATGAAAATTATGTGGAAAATAATATTGACGATAAAAAGATCATTATTGAAGTAGACACAAAGAGAAGGATATTTTCAAAACAAAATTTTACACAATTGACTGAAAATTTATACTTATATTTTAAGAGAAATGTATTATCAATCGAGATGGCTTAGGGCGCAGTTTGTTGTTGTTTTTAATGCCACTTGGGAGACTCAAGCCCCATTCATGTAGCCCGAGCATGAATTTAAAGCAGAATGGAGCGACTCCTGAGTCATTGAGGCCCCTAAATGAGAAAGAGCCCAACTTGGGCACGGTATATGGTAGTATCACCTCTACAGTCTATAGGTCTGGAGAATAGGTTGGAAATCTCCAGCAACGCTACGCCTGGTAACTGTTAGCGACCGACCATTCGACTTTTGGACAAACGGAATCAACGAGCACGTAAGTTATATTTAAAAAGAAATTTTTTTTTAATTTTAGCCTTTTAAAATCCTGTACGAAATTGATAATTATTTTTGTTATCGTCCCCCGTTATCCCGTTATCGAGATAAAAGGTAGTTAAGTCTCCCGAAATTTTAAGAAAAGTGGAAAATTTAAACACTTGGCGAGGGATTGCAGGTACCAATTTCTCACAGAAAAAAAAACAGGTCGGAGTCGGTAGGTTTTCGAGCGACTCCGACTCTTCGACTCAGACTGAGAAGCCCTGATAATTTTAATTAGCTTAAGAATTTCGAAGCAGTTTTATTTTGAAAATAGCGGTACCCGCAGGACTTTGCCCGGAGGAGAAAATTAAAAGGTCATTTGATTAGCTTGTAAATGTACAAATAATGGATGATGAATTTCTCGCCAATTGGCTATGTTCATTCGCTCTTCCCACGTTACGGTTCCACGTCATTATAATTTCGTGATTTACTAATTTTGCTCCGGAAACTGCTCTTAAAATTGAAAAAATTAATTTGAATTCTTAAATTTTGAATTCAAATTATGTTTTTCGCAATCATGAGTTACGACAGGACCCTACTCATTGGTTACTACTCTACTCACTTGTTTCTAGACACGGCTCTTGTCCCTCCAAGTCTACCCTCCTGTTGAACGGAGACGTGTGTATTAGTTGTGTATGTGTAGGCTTTTGAGTGTGCGTAGACCTGTGTGTATGCACGTTGGCGTGTGTGTATGTGTGTGAGTACATATGTGTATGAGCGTGCATGTGTCTAGGACATGGACGCCACCTACCAGGAGCGGCTACCGGAGGACGGAGCCGCGCCTGCAGGTGGCAGTTGGAAAAGGCACGGAACATCAAAGACGGTCAAATGAGAACAATAAGCAATCGTGATTGCTCAATAAAAAAAGAACAAAATCGAATTTAAAATCGCTTCAAGGTGCACGCCCCCATGCTACAAACTAACTTTGTATCAAATTTCATGAAAATCGGCCGAACGGTCTAGGCGCTGTCCGCGTCACAGAGATCCAGACAGAAATCCGGACAGAGAGTCTTTCAGCTTTATTATTAGTAGAGAAATAAGAGACGCGCAGTTATTGAATACTTAGGCGCCATTCATTAATTACGTAAGGATGATTTTGGCAATTTGTGATCCCCCTCCCCCCATGTAAGGGTACGTAAAATTTTTCACCCCCACCCCCCCATTCTTATGTAAGATTCCATTTCATGTTTCAAAATGAGAAAATAACAAATCTTGGAATCGTTACATCACTGGAATCATTATTTAAATTTAACTTTTTGCGTAAAGAAATAGTTACTGAAAAGTTAGAATGTAAACTGAATGTTTTTTCGACATTTTTTTTTGATGTAATATTAATTAAAAATAAAACATGCCATACATAATGTGACTCTTTTATTATATTTTACACTATTCATTCTTTGTAAAAAAAATAAAAAAACATCTTATCCTAACACATTTCTTACCTTCCATACGCAAATGGAACATAATCCCTGCCAAATCACTTGTTGACCGCGCAATTTCTAATGTGAAATACTGACTTGGAAAATATTACGTAAGAATGAGTTTGACCAACCCCCACCCCCCAAAGGTACGTAGAGGCTTTTCCAACCCCTCCCCCTCGGGGCCCTTACATATTTAATGAATGGCCCCTTATAGTCTACTATTTTCATTGAAGATAAATTAGCATAAGGTAATTTTATATTCTTCAAAAAATAAATGAACACCCATGTAACAATTAGCACTTATTACAGAATTTGTCTTTTGCGCAGAAATAAGTTCAATCCGAAAAACGGGGCTTTTAAACTGCGAAATGAGCATGCAATCGCTGATTTAAAACGAGTCTGATTGAGGAGCATAACGTACACCTCGAGCGCAGCGCCATCTGGTTTTTCCTCAGATCTGACCTCACTTTTTCCCCGTCGATCGGCACACTACTCTTTCTAGGCACTATAAAAATACAGACATAAGTTAGATTAGTGGAATAAGTATCCTGTATTCCACTAATCAGAAAACTGAATTTCTTGGAATTTCACTGATTACAGGAGAAATTGCATATGTAGGATAAATAAATAAAGATTATTGGACCCCGATTTTCAAAATCCTGAAATATGGAATGTTTTCCTTAAATTTAAAAAAGGAATATTTTGCCATCAGATAATATTAAAAATACAGTGAAATTTAAGCAATAAAATACAGACATAAGTTATATACAGCAAAACAAATATTTCAAAAGGAATCTATTTTCTGCCCTCAATTGAAAATACAATTTCCACATTATTTTTCCCAAAACTGTGCACATAAACATCAGATTAGCTTTGCTTCAATTTTTTCTCAAAATTCAAAAAAAAAAAAAAAAGATGTCATACAGTTCTATTTTTAAGGACATTTGAGGCAGTGGGAAACAAAGGGATATATATATATATATATATATATATATGTTGGGGAGAATTTCTAATCTAATAATATCTCCCCAATGTTTCTTTGATACTAGCAGAGTGAGTTCGGAAATAAGAACTTGACAAACTATTTCTAACTTTCATGAAGTTTATTTAAACGATAATGTAAATAGTTAAAAACATGCTGTAAATGATAAAAATAAACACTAACAACATAATCTCTCCACATGCTACTTCTGCATGAGATAACTAACAGTGCAACGCAAACTGCATGACTATTGACTAAAAACTTTGATGAAGTAGACCCATTGGGAAATAAGCTAAGTCCAGCTAATCATTTCTAATAAAGGGCGAACGGCACGAATAAGCAAGTTCGAATGCCGAACGAGCGACCGCCTACCACGACGAGAGATGATCAAAAAGAGAGAGAACTAAAGCCGCGAGCAGTTTAAATACCCCCCCCCCCCCCGGGTCATTAGCATATCAGAGTCACGTGAACGGACACATCACTGCTATCGTTAAGCACACGTGCCATCAGATTCCTTCTAGAAGCATCTATGACGTCATCCACAACGGAGTTCCCGCCAAAGGTGAACAAAAGTGAAACAAACATTCGGTCGATTCGACCAATGTGAATAAGTGCTGATAAGATTCTTTTACCCCAGTCATGCAGAATGATTGGTAATACATTATAAGTAAGGAAAAACATTCTTTTACTTTTGGTGTTGTGAGGTGATGAGATAGGATTATTTACTGTTGTTATTAACAGGCATTTATGCCTAACAATATATATGAGCAAAAATTAAAAATTTGGAGATAACCAGCACACAATGTAGGTGAACCTCTATATTTCAGGGTAAAAGAATAGCACAAGTAGCCCTGGTATTTACTCCTATACAGCATGTTTTTAAAAAAAAACTTGGCATTAGGGTTTAAAGGGAAATTTAAGGCAAATATAGATCCTAATTGAGAGACAGATTTGCTTTAAATAAACTATGTTGGGAAAAGTTCTTGATGATGATGAAGAACAAATGTTCAAAAACTATTTTTCGATTTGAACAAATTTTTGTTCAAATTTAACAGTTCAAAAAACCTATACTAGTGCCTATAAAAAAACTTAAGGTCAATATTGATGTCGAATTTAAAGGCAGATTTGCTTCACAAACTTCGTTGGAAAAAGCTTTTAATGAGGAAGATAAACAAAGCAGTTTTTTTTAATTCCGTTATTTAAAGGATTTTTAACAATTTAAAAAAATTTAATACTAACGACAGCGCAAAAATTATTTTTGATACTAAAAAATTGAAAATATTGTGCAGAATCTGAATATGTACAATTTTTGGTTTCAAGAAGTAGAAAAAAAACTATCAATAAAAATCAAAATACAGTATTCTGTAGATTTAACAATAGTGCAAGTCAGATACAACATATATGACCAATTAGAAATGAAATCAATTCAAAATGCATTTGATTTTACCAAAGCTGTGGAGTCATCAGAAAATAATGATAAACTCTTGACTCTGAATCCAACACTAGGAATTTTAGAGCTTTCTACTCTGACTCTGCAAATACTGGTAGAGTTGCAGACTTCAAGGGAAAATGATCAATTCCGAATCTGACTCTGGAAATTTAAACTTTCATACTCTGTAGTCTTGGTTTTTACTTTAAAATACTGATTGTCGATACTTTTTTTTTAATTTTAATTTTTCATTCTAAAGTTTTGATTTGTTTATTCTATTTTTGGTGATGGCAAATAAAGGAAATTTGGAGTGCTTTATTTTTTAACAGAATGGAAGATTTGTGAAGATTATTTATTCTTTTGATGAACACTATTTAAGAGGACATAATGTTAATTTTTATTTATTTTCTAAAGAATACTTATTTATTTTTTAATTTTTTTGGCAACAGGGGGTAAATAAAATTTGAGGTGCTTTATAAAACCAAGAAGAAAGAGCATAAGGGACTACTAGAAAGAGGGCTTTCAGATTTAGACTATGATACCAGACTTAATGATTCAGTTGTTTAAATTTATCAAAATGAAAGATGTTAATGGATTAAATTTTTGCACAGAAAGCAGGACGATAGTCATTGTTTTAAGCTATTTAAATCTCAGGCTAACCTGGAAATCAGGAAAAACTACTACTTTAGAAGGGTTGTGGGCACTTGGAACAGCTTACCGGAAGAGGCAGTACTGAGCAAGGGGGTGGATAGCTTTAAGAGGACTATTGATCTTCATTGAGGACTAATAAATTGACTAGGACCAGCGTAGCTAGGCCCAGAGCCTGTTGCTGGTCATCACATTTGTATTGTATTTGTATAACATTTTTTAAATGAACTTTTTATTGTTATTTTCCCCCCTTCTTCTTGAATGCAATCAAGATTTTTTTATGGGAAAAAATATATTAGCTGCATTGTTTAAAATGTACTATTACTTAATTTGTTTGTTTGTTTACATTTTATATATCTTTTTCATCAGATGAGAGAGGCATATTTTGTTATTAGAAATCAGCTTAAAATGTTAAAAAGGTATATTTAACGTAAGTTGCTGTCTTAGCTAATTTCGAGAACATTGATTTGATACTGAAAGTCTATGTTGGTACATCAGGAAAGTAGGCTTGTTTAGTTCTGGACGGAACTACTTTTACTGCCCAAAATTTAATATTTGAGAAATCAATAGCTACATTGGTGAACAGAGCACAAAGACTATTGGAGTACCCAGAGGGTGAAATCAGAATTAACAGTGGTAGAGTCAATATTAATTGAATTACAGCTGGTAAGTATGTCCCTGGTGCTGAAGGGGTTAAGCTTATGATAACAAATATGGTCCTTGACATTCATTTAGAGGTTCGGATAAATATAAAACAATTACAATGGATATGGAGGAAGGAAAAATCAGTTACCTCATGGTTGCATCTTCTGTTTTAAGTGATGACAGCAGATTCTCAACTTTATATATGTTAGCAGAATCATCTTCTTCATTAATTAAAACATATGCAAAAAACTTGTTACTGTTGTAGGATAAAGGTAAGATACTAATCTTCATTCCTACCTTTATGTCAGAGACTACAGAAGTAAGCTGGTTACAATTTCTAAAAGAGAAAAAAGAGGAATTATAAAGAAAATGGATGTTAATTATAATAATTTCTAATATAAAATAAGCTAAAGAAATTTCAATATTTTATCACCGAATGACCAATTTTAAAACATTTTAATATTTAGATTCTTAAAGCATTTAAATAATTTGTACATTCTTCTTACAATACCTTATATACTAAAACAACAGTTAAGGTTCTCACTCCAAAATGGAAACAGAAACAGAGCATTTTAGAGCACCCTTTTTTTCCCACCACTCCTAATCCTGCACCATTGACAAGCCACAGGTCAAGGAACAACAAAGAGAAAGTAATGAAATTGCAAAAACTTTTAACAAGCTGTAAAACCTAAATCGCTTGAGCTTAAGCATAAATATTCTGCATTCTATCTTAAAAACATAAAAAGAGCGTAAATGCCAAATTTCATCAAAATTCAAAACTATGGGTGCCAGTACATATCAAATTACTTTATAGCTGTAAAACTAATTGAAAAACTTGCAGGATGCAAAAAGATTGAAATCTGAAACAAAACGTGCAGTTTTTGGAGTAGCACATATTTGATGTTGGCATCTTTCCTAAACATACGGTTTTTTGCTTAAAGGGCTATTTTATTGCAACTGCTGAGCTGTTATGCCGTCTTTGAGCAATAAGAGAAATATTTATGCTAAATGAAGATTTTTTTTCTTTTTTTTTGGGGGGGGGAGAGGGGGTTTAAACTATGAAAAATCAATAAAAATACAAGTAGTCGGGAGATAATTGCAAAATACAGAAGACTAGGCAGGTACGCAAACTTAACAGCAAACTACAGTAGTACCTCCTTTAAGGGGCACCTCTGCTTAAGGGACTTCTCTGGTCCCAGTCCCTTTGAATAGGTAAAATTCAGAACCATTCAAGCTAGAAAACAAATTTAGTATTAAAATTGTATCAAACTTTGTATATAAAAGTTTTGTAACTGATTTTCATTAGTTGCAGTTTTGAATTAATGTGTTACATGAATTTGTTGAATAGGGAACATAGAAATTGAATATGATAGAAATTGAATAGAGACATCCATGTATTTCCCTTTCATTAAGGGACACTCTAAGGGACAGTCAAAGAGAAACATTGAAAAAAAAAGGTATAAAAGAAAAATTAGAAATATTGAATTTATTGAAATTCAAGGTTCTCATTTTGTTCTAACAAAAACTGGTAAAAGTTTGTCTTGACATTAACCTGCAAATAAACAAATAAGTATCCTAAAACCCATTCAGAGACCTACATTCATGCTTTTTCCTCTCTCTCTCTTTTTTTCATTTTTTTAGGAGCTCACCCCTAAGATATTGTGTGCTCATGTCAAGCTTTGTATGGAAAACTTGAAATATGATCACACTGTTTTTTGCACTGTAAATTAAATGACATTCAACAAATTCATGTAACACATTAATTCAAAACTGCAATTAATGAAAATCAGTTACAAAACTTTTATATACAAAGTTTGATACAATTTTAATACTAAATTTGTTTTCTAGCTTGAATGGTTCTGAATTTTATTTAGTATATATATATATATATATATATATATATATATATATATATATATATATATATATATGAGAAAATTTTTCAATAATTAATCTTATTGTTTTTAATTTAAGTTTATTAGCATATATGAATTCATCTACCTCCGAAGAAGGGACACCTCTATTTAAGGGACAAGTTGTCTGGTCCTATAGGTGTCCCTTATTGAGAGGCTCTACTGTACTATGTGTTCTATAAAAAGTACCAACAAACTGTTGTACAGAGCATTTAGGACGATTTCCCCCCACAAGATTTTTTGTTGGGGACAAGCTGTTATTTTAGTTAGCAAAGCAGTTCCAAACTTGTTCGCAACAAAGAACTTTTGTCCCATTCACACGAAGATATTATTATCATAAAGAGAATCTACTTTATGCTAGGTTTGTTTAGCTGTAAGGAAAAAATTACCTGCCATTACTTTTTTGGTCCTCCAGAGTGTCAAAGCCATGTGCTAATGCTGTTCCCACAGAACTTAAAGCAAGTAAAACTAAGAATAAGTGACATGTTGGGCTACATGACACAGGCTATTTAACAACGGCTGGAATAGAATCTCCGTATAGACATTAGCATTAAACAGGAGGGTCATATATTAAACATATCTAGAACCTTCACTTGAGATTTTTCTTAACCGGCTTTATCTTTACAAGAAAGTTGTATTATGAATAAAAAAGAAGAAAAAAGAAAAATGTTTACAACAGTCACAGGAAGGTATGCATTCTTTTGGTTCTAATCATTTGGAACACTCAATATGCAACTGAATATTACATAAAATTTTAAAACAAATACAACTAATAGTAAAGCAACTAGCATAACTTCTGTTTTTTTAAGGAATAAAATAATAAAAACATACATTTCAAGGTCAGAGGATGGGGCATCTGGTGTAATACAAGATACTGCATTCCGTTCAGCCATAAGAATGGAGAATAAAGACAGGCCTAAAACAGAAAAATTTTAATATGAAAACTGGATGAAGAAAACAGTTCTTGCCAGTACAATATTCACAAGTTTTTGCATTAACATACTTGCATTTTGTTTGAATAATAATAATACTAATAATGAAATAGCAATGTTAAAAACAGCAATCTCACCATCTTCATTTAATAATGAAACTTCATACGTGTCATCTTTACTTCTTAAAACATGAGCTTTGTAGTACTTGGTTTCTGTATGAACTTTGAAAGATGCAGTGTCTTCAGAAGTCCATGTGATATTTTCTAATTCAGCACTATCAACTAGCTTACAGCAAATAGCCTAAATTGAAATAACAATCACAAAATCTTTTAATTCACATTTCATACAGATTCAGTAAAAAATATTTTTAATCTGCGATTTTAAGAAAAAGAAATTTTATTTATTTGTCGAAACAAAGGGTAGTAACCATCGGAAAGGCAAAAAATCTGAATTCCATATTGGATGCAATGAGATCGCATTTTACTAAATTGCAATATTAAAAACTACTGACATAATAACCAAAAATTTGGTGTAATGAAAAAAAGAAAACATCAGAAACTAAAAAGTACAATGGCAATACTAGAATATTCTATTGTGTAACTAGAACATAAGCACCCCTGCATTAGCAAATTTTACCTCCCCCCTCTCCTAACAACTTTTCAACACTGATAAACACAGAAAAATGAAATTTGCAAACAGAAGATCTATAGATAGTTCAATAATTATCAATAATAAAATTTAACATTTCTCAGTAAAGCATTGCAGATTGCGACTATTGTTAGATGGCTCACAGTGTCACAACAAAACCACACTAACATGCATACTTCAATGATTATGGCAACTTGAAGTATAAATCAAAAATACCTTAAAACTAAGATATTGCATATCAGAAAATACTCATACGATTCGAGAACCGTTTAAATGAGTCTAAGTAAGTTCTACATTGTACGTCATATTTATATATATAAATTAATTAGGAACGGCAAACTGTAATTTAAATTCTGTTCTAAATGAAAATATTTGAATTTCTTAATAATGTTGTAACTATAAAAAATAAGTAAATAAAAAAACACATTTTTAAAACTAAGTTATGAGGAATTTAACGAAAGTTATAAAAAAGACTTACCTGAGCAGGATACTGGAAAAAATTTAGAGGCATTTTAAAAAGGTTTTGTACTGATAATGTACTCTTCTTTCCATAATCTAGGTAATACACAACTACTGCTTCTCTGTTTGACACCTAAAATAACAATAAAATTTTTAAAAATACCAGAAATAGTTTTGTATAGTTAATGCAAACTTACTTATATCTTAAAATATAAAAATCGTCTCTGCGAATGTTTGTCATCATAAGGCTTTTAAACAGCTGGATCAATTTTGATCAAATTTTTTGTGTGTGTTTAAGTTGTGGCAAAGCATGGGTCAGAAGCGAGATGGATCGAATCGGAAACTTTTTTGTTAATTAAGTTCAACATTGGATGGTTCTATCTCTTAAATGATTAATATTTATTTTAACCTATTGTTGAGTGAGAACCGAAATAAATATTTAACCCATTGCCAAAGGACAATAAGAAAGCCAGCTCTGCTTTTTGTACTAAAATTTCCTACTGTGATATGTCAATTGAGAATATATAAAATGTAGAGAGAGAGAGTGAAGCCTTCATTTCTTGAAAGCAACAATTTTAGGTCCCGTGATATATTTTGAAGTAAAGTACTGGAAGGTTCACGCAAAACGTGTGTTCTGTCGTCGTAATTGAACTATGTAACCAGATCGGTGCTTTAGGTTTTCCTAACCAAATGATCAGAAAGTACCGTACCTAGCAACATTTGTTTCTCAGCTAGTTTTGGCACCAATGTCAAGAATACTTTAAGGATTATCAAACTAATCAGTACATTATTACATGAAAAGTTGATGGAATTTAAAGAAAAAATAAATTTTATTTTTGTTTAGATAAATTACGACAAGGTAGTTCTGTATACAAAAAATCAGTGCAGTGGAAGATCTTTATCTTTGGTGGATAGAACAAATTAGGCAATATATGAAGTTTTAAAAGTTTTTGTTCAAAAGATCGGACCGCTAATCGGTCGGAGTTGGCGACTTTGGATATAAACTTTGGACATATAAAGAGTTGTGTGATCAATTGTTTGCATTTTAAAGCTACTGTTAATGTAATTTATTGTATTTTTTGTTTGTTATATTTCAAATGCAACGAATGGTTTTTTGTTTATAAAGAGTGTTTAGTCATTTTAGTTGATGAATGTGTTTATTTTACATCAGGAGGGGGAGATGAGTGATTTTCGCTTATTCAGAGAACTGTTTTTACCTTTATCATTTTTTAAAATTATATCCATCAATTGTTTTATTTTTTCATATGGGGGATGTTGCAGTGGATTTCCTCATTTGTTTTAGGTGGGTAGTTAGTTTTTTACACTTAATATTTGAGGACGCTTCTTACCCTTTGAGTATGGCTGAAGGAACAAACCATCAAGTACGAGTGAAAAAAGTTAATAAAACTATATAGCTTGAACAGTACTACGTCTGTCGAGTCCTCTAGTATAATAATAAATTCCAATAATAAATAAACAAATATGCCAGCAAAAAAAAAGAAATAGGTAATCAATAGATAAGACAGGGTTAAAATACAAATTTACAAGGATGCTTTTTACCCCCCCCCCCCCTCTTTTTTTCGGAAAAAAAATATTCAAAAATAAAATCATAATTGGAAAAAAAAAGTCCGAATTTGAGATTTTCTATTGCATTGCATGTTCCAAAAATTGAAAATTAATTCAATATTTCTACAGATGCACTTCTTGCTGCTCATGTTCAAGTCATCTTGAAATTTCTATATCAATATATAGAGTAGTACTTCATACTTTATCTAGTTTTATAGTGGTATGATAAATTCTAGTTTTTGCACTCTAATTTCATTTTCCCTTGCACATTTCTCATTTTAGAGTGCAGAATTTATTATGATTTTCCATTGAGTTTTTATCAAGAGAAATTTTTACCATATCTCAGTATTACACTAGGGCAGTTGCATGTTGATGCTGATATTTTCGGAGAATTGAAGCATTCCGTTATAATTCCCTAATAAAGAGCCATTGTGTAATGCCATTTGTGTTTTGAGTAATTGCTTTATTGCTCAAACTTCGAGACTAAGGGTTCTTAATCCTATTTTCTTGGTTGATTACACCCAATCACTAAAATCAAGTTAAGAATTAAATAAGTTGTTGGAAAAAGGATAAAATAAGCCGACTTACGATAGTTATGAAACAATACCAACCAACCTCAAAAATAATTGAAAGCTTCACAAGAAGCAAACCGATTTAAATTTTAACAAGGCAAGAAATTTTTGGCGAAGCACGTATTTGGGAACTGACATGTCTCCGAAAAATACACATTTTAGCAAAAGTCACGGCATTTGAAAATTGAGGTTGGGCAAATAGGAGATGCAAGGAAACATGGAGTACATTCAAGTGAGAGACAACTTTGCTGGAAACATTAAATTATTTTGGGCCCAAATGAAAACAAAGGAATATTCGAGTCATAAGGCTTCCAGTTATTGATAGTCGACTGTATGTAAATAATGAAAGAAACATTAATTTTAAGTCTATATATAAAATAACAAGAATACAAAAGGGAAAAAATATCGATCTAAGAATGCAGCTACAATTCAGTTTGTGATGTTTGAAAATATTAGATAGGTATCAAAACATCAGATATTTTCGAAAATAACAAAACATACACTTTTTGAAGTCAAATTTTAAATCAATAAGTAATTAGTAATTATTATTAAGAAATAAATAATATTTAAAACAAATAAAAAGCTATTATTTACAAATAAAAAGCAACATACCTCCAAAATTTTTACCCGAAAAAATTTAGCATTTTCTTGAACACAACACACCATGCCAACAACAGGAGAAACCCTTATTTTATTGGTAATAAAATTCATTTCTCTCTCTAGCTTTAGCAAACTTTGAACAGCTTCTTTAGAGTGAACCCAGAACTTTGAAGGATCAACCAAATGACAAATCTTAACCTATTATAAATAAAAATCAACATTTACATGTAAATAATGAAGTGTTACAACTTTCAATGTTTTTTTTTTTTTTTTTTTTTGATAGTTTGTTAAATCAGTTTTAAATAACAACCAGTAGATAAACAATAAACTGATACTAGGTACGTTCTAATAAATGCAATAATTTATTTTAAGCATTTTGTTTCAACATCTTCTTAATGAAATTGTTTGATCAGCCAAACATAAAAAAATTAAAACATGAATAATTAGCACATCATTAATTGGTATTCAGGGTTGCAATTTTTTAGCCCAAAAAGTTTTCTGGTACCTTTTAAGAACTTTTAAGGACCAATTTATGAAAAGTTAGATAAAAAATATTATAAGACATATATTTAGAACACAATTCCTGATTTAAGACCATAAATCCAGGGTTCATTTTTTTTTTTTTTTGATGTTTTTTTAAAAATCAAAAAAGTCGGATTTTTTTTAAATTTATAAATCAGATTTTTTTTTATTTATTTAAAATCTTCAAAAATTTGTAGTTATTAATTTACTTTACATTTATAAACATAATATATTTCATACAGTAGATCATCGTTTCTTAAATTGTGTTCTGTGGAACCCCCGGGTTCCACGAAAGCTCTCTCAGGGGTTCCATGAGACATGCATTTTTTGTCCTTTCCTTTTTCAAATTCAGTTACTAAAAAAACCGATAAAAACAATGCTTTTTCAAAATTAAAAAGGAATTTACTTTTACTTTCGCATACTTCTCTTTCAGCTATAGAGCAAAGTTATATCATACAATACTGAATATTAAATTAAAAGCAAAAAACTAACACATAACTTCCACATTTTCCAGTATAAAGAACACATAAATTTTACATAAGGCACTCTTCCACGAAAAGAGGTAATAAGACTTATTAATTACCAGTTCTTTTTTAGATGGTGATAAACGCAACATTTCAATTTGATGAGGCTTACTTGCTCCCTAGAGAAAGAAAAAGCAAATTAATTTTTAAATGTACTACATCACTGAACTTAACTACTATAAGATTATTTCTGATCTTAGAGATCAGTTCTAAAGTTCGGTTTAGATTCCTATTTAATACACCAGAAATTCTTTGTTTCTGATTGAAATGTAATAGAAAAGACATTTTAAAAAGAATTAAATGAAAAATGTTAATTGGGCTTACACAAAGAGTAGTGAAGGGGTTCAAGTGCTGATTTGTTGTTTGCTGCTTAGAAAACAAATGAGTGAATACAATAAAGACCACTGTTATAACCAATATAATATAGAGGGGGTTATTACAAAGAAGAAATGGAAGTAATTTCTAAAAGATGTGGATGAAAATATTTAGTTTTAAAAAAAAGGTAAAAACTCAAGTTAAAGGCTTAGTTCTAGCATAATTTAAGAAGGTAATGACAACTCGAGTAGCATCAACTCATCGGTCAATCATCGGCCATTCATCGAAATCCGATCAAACTTTGATCGGCCGATGATCGGATTCCGATGAGTTCTCATCGGAAATTGCACCAATATGTCTCATCGGCAATAGTAGGATCTGATAATCGAAATCCGATGAATTTTGCTCCCTATACTGATGAGATTTGAAGCAATATACGAGCAGTGCTGTTCCAACGCGATGAGTTTTGGATAAAAATACGATGAGATTTGGAGCAATATACGAGCAGTGCTGTTCCGAGGCGATGAATTTTGGATGAAAATACAATGAGAAGTAGTAACAGCCGCGACATAGGGACAAGCAGGAGGAAAACAACTCAACAGTGGGAAGGGGGTCTGCCATCTTGGATGATCACGTGACCCTTCCACCATCTTGAAAACTTTCAGAAGGTGTATTTTCGGATGATGTCTTTAATTTTTTTAATAACATGTTTACTTAATTTCTTACCTATTTAATTTCTAATTTTATTACTTTTGATGAACGTGATTCATGAGTTTAACCTAAATTGCTTTGACTGGGAATCAAACCCTCAACCTTTGGAGTACGAGCTTTGTATGCTAACCAATGTCCTAACCAAGGAGGAAAATAATGTGTCAAATGGGAAATCATTTGTGTCGCCAGCTATCGGGGGTCAAGGCCATGACAGATTTCTGAACGGAAAGTGAGAATTTTATTCAGTGGAATGCGCTTGTGGTGCCAGCTAGTGAAGATTCGGAGTCAATCATTTTGCCGGCAAACTGAGTCGGAGTCGGTAATTTTGGGAGTCAAATTGAACCGAGTAGAATTGTTTTGGAGATAGCAATTCCAGTGAGGTAATCGGGTTCGGAATAATGGAGTTGAAGTTGAATTTTGCAGCAAGTCAGAGTAAACCTTTCCAAAATCCAGGAGTCGGATTCGAAGTCAAAGTCTCAGTAATTTTTCCTCCGATTCTCAACTCTGAATGTTGATCCGTATAGCCTTACTTTTGATCAATCGTCAGATATTCGAATAATAAAACTTATCCTACTTTAACAGTTTGGAGATTTCCAAAAAATTTTGGATTGGGAAAATTTTAATAGGAAAATTTAAACGACCTATTTTTTTTCCGATGAAATGTAACTCGGCATATTCTCATCGGAAAGTTTGATCGCTACGATCTCTTTTTCCTGATGAAATGTAGCTCGGCAAATGTTAATCGGAAAATTTGATCTTTACGATCTCTTTTTCCGATGAAATTTAGACCGGCAAATTTTAATCGGAAAATTTGATCGTAAGGATATAGTTTTCTGATAAAAAACAGTTAATCGAAAACCGGTTCTCAGATTCTGCTCGCAACGATATCAGCGTGTGTTACGGGATGAGATTAGGAGGAGGCGATGATTGGCCGAGCAAAATCCGATGAGTTGATGCTACTTGGGAAGGTATTACAGATAAAATGAAAAAATAATACCTAGACCAGGGGTTCTCAAACTTTTTTGATTTGCGGCACCCTTTGAAGAATTAGAATGTTCTCACGGCACCCTAGTCTATATCTATTATGTAAAGTAAGTTCGCCAAATAAGGTCTTTCTAAGGTTTGTAACTTAATACCTCTCACGTTTATGATTGAATTGGCTCCAGCTTTTGCATATTCATAAACTACTTAGGGAAAAAATACCTGTGTTTTTTGAGATATTTTGACAAAGAAAGGGGACTTGATCTTTTTAAGAACATGGGTCGATATTGCAGCCAACACTGAGCATGGATTACTTCACGCAGAGTGGAAGCCGAAAAAAAAAAGTTAAAGAATACTATCAAATTATTTATTTTTTAATATCAATATAAAAACACATTCAATCACATTTGATAACCTTCAAAACATTGCCAAAAATTCCACGTTTAGTTCAATTAAAAAGAGAAAGTCATCATATTCAAGACAACTGATAATTTGTAATTTTGTGTTTTTTTTTTTTTTTTTTTTGAACTTCTGTCCACAGTTCGTGCACATATGGATCATATCCTCCATCCGATACTCTGGTATCATATTATAAGGACACCAGAAAATCAATAAGGCTACCCATGGCCTTAATGAGCTGCAATCTACTTTTCTGAGCTATCTTATCACAGGAAAAAGTGACAGTACATATAGAACATTTTCCTTTTCAATTTGTCAACTATAGTTGGGGCAATATTAACTCGACAGCATCGCAATGCTCTGCATAGGATCTGCGTAGCCTTCACAATGCTGCCAGGTTAGGTTTTGTCCAACGAAAGATAAATTGGGCTTCAAGAACGACTAACAACTTTTTTTATACCATTAAAACACAGTGAATGATAAAGAATCAAAACTTACTGTAAAATAAGATCAGGTAACTTGGACATGACTCTTCCGTACAACTTTTACTACACTGTTGTCTGGGAATTAAAATATGTTTTTTGATTACTCTCTATTATCAGTTAAGCTTTCTGATGTTGATGAAGTCACAATTTAGTGGATTTTTGTTATGCTACAACATACAAAAAATTGGGTGCTGGATGGTCTTTCTGGTATACATGCTATTCGGCGCACCTATATTATTACATTGATAGCATGAAAACTTCGTGTCACCCTTTGCCTCTTCCTACGGTAACTCAAGGTGAAGCAGCACCCAGTTTGAGAACCGCTGACCTAAACAATATTTAGTTTCTGACATGAATTCAAATTATAAGCTTAGCTCTGAGAGGGTGATGATAACAGATTCCTCTTAGTTTCTTAGTTTAAAGTGACACTAAACAGAAAGACAGTACAAAATTTACTTACCATTTCATATTCAGAACTACTGCCTTCTGAAACATAACTGCTGTCTTGTTGAGGTTGAGATTGATTGGCTTTTTTTCGCTCACCACTGTGGATCTTTGAGCTTGAAAAGAAATATCAAGAAGAAAATGTATCATATTGTCATGGCACTATATCAATGATAATTGCATTCTATTAAACATAACATAGTTGTCTAAAACTCTTATTTTAAGCTTTAATACATGTGCATCTGAGATTAAATTATCCCTCTTTGCACTGTTCCAATACAGACATGAATTTCTTATTCCATGTATAGGTATGCTGTATGTTACATAAAATGCTTAGTAAAACGAAGTAACACATAACCCATGGATCATATGCCACAGCACTATTTTAATTTTTTCTCCCAAAAGATTATTCTCCCCCCCCCCCATCCCCCTCCGTGAAGAAATAGTCTGAAGGCTTCATCAGGAATCAGCGAATCTTTGCAGCATCGGACATTTCTGCAATGGGATATGCCATTTCTTTTCCTCACTCACACAATACCTTTCAGCAAGTGACTGGAGATTGCATTTTATTTCATCCCAAAAAAAAAAAAAGTTAAAAGATTAAAGTAGCTCTACTAATAAAAAGAGGATACTTAACAAAAAATGTCAAATCAGCAACAGGAGATTAACTAAAAATTTCCATTTTCAGGTCTAGCTCAAAGCAGATTATGAGAGAAAGGTTTAGAAAACAGTAAAAATTTAATTTGAAAGATTGACTCAAATTCTAAAGTTAATTAACTGCAAACAAATACAAAAAAAAAAAAATAATCTAGCATCCTGCCCTTTGAATTGAGTTTTTACGTTTTAAATTCAAATTGTGTTTTTCTCAATCGAAAATTTATAGGACCCTACTTGTTCTGTGTCTTGTTTCTACAAATGAAATGGAATGGAAATGTTAAAGAAATTTGCACCTGGCATATTATGACAGGACAGTAATAAAGATGTGGTTATTAAGGCCAATTTGGTCCCACACACTTGTGACAAATTTTATATTTGCAGCATATACTGTTAGGGCATTTTTATTCCTCATCAATCTTAGTAATCAAAATTAGCAATCTGCAAATTTTGTATTTGGATGACGTTCTGCCATTTAAATTACACAAAATAGGTTTTCCTGAAAACGTGAAAATTTACACAAAATAAACCCTTTTTTTCAAAGTAAAATCAGCTTTAGTTAAGCCTTGAATGAACGCAGACGATTTGTGACAATGATTAACAAAATTTAGTCTCTCTTAATCTATAGAAATAAAACCAAAAATATGTGTATAAAGGTGGGTACATATGTGTGTAGTGTTCCCGTTATGCGTTTTTCAAAGGGCGCGGCGCCCTGCCCCCTTTTTTTTAAGAACTGATAACTTAAGTGATGTTCCTATATTGATGTGATGCATAAGGGAATCAGCTATTAATTTCCAAGACAATTTGATTAAACCAGATCACTAGATATATAATTCTAATCTAAATTTGAAAATTATGAGTATACTCCTGTGAGTTTCTTCCTTTTAATTTAATGACTATAATACACATAGTAGTACATGGTTTAAAATATGTCACAAAAGTGTCTTCAGGTTCACTCCAAACCCGATTGTTTAGGAAGAAGAAATTCGCAATTTTTTCAACGTAAATATGACCTAATTATAAAATACGACCATGCACTCACACCTAGATCTAATAGGGGGTCATTAAGTGTTATTTAAAAAGAAAAAAAGTAGGTTGCATTATTGTCAAAAAATTTGCTGAATCGGGAATTTTTAGAAGCTCCCGTTCTTTTTTGGCCGGGGGGGGGGGGGGGGTTCTTCGTGATTTTGGAGGGGGATGCATCCTTGCTCTTGGGGGGGGGGCACCCCTTGTGTTGACCTCCTGCTGGGTTACCCTGCGTGCCTTTTTACTTCCCGAAAAGTGCCTCTTTTTCCATGGAAAATGCCCTCTCTGAGAAATTTACCCTGCCCCTTTTTGAAAAAAATGTGAACACTATATGTGTGTATATATGTTCTTTATACAAATCTAGTTTACGTCAGATCTCCAAATTCGACAGGGAGGTACTTAGACACCAGAAAAGAATTGTAGGGACATTTTACAATGCTAAAAAAGTACCAAAACAGTCAAACTTTAATTGTAGGGCCTGAAAATGGCATTAACGGTTCTTTCCATTTGAAATAATTATCTGATTTTCTTGATTCAGGTCCCATTGGAAAGCCAGCGAAAAATGTCTCTGAAATAGATTTTTTTCTTTTGAATTAAAAAAAAAAAAACAAGGCAGTAAAATCACCGGGAAAAAAGTTAAAAGCATTTGATTCTTAAGTCTAAAATGAAACAGCATTTTCATATGGGAAAATTATCGTTTGAACGATCTCATTTTAAATTAGCTTGAACAAAACTATTCAGAAGGTTGCCACTTTTTTTTTCTCGGCTGTGACTATGTAAAATTTTGCTTTTGTTTTGAGGTAAATTATTGTTTGGCGATTTATCCTTTTTCTTTTCTTTTTGTACTGCCGTCAGAAGATAATCAGGAAAGTTGCGTTTAATTTGTTCCGGAATTTTTTGATTTGCCGTTTTCTTTCCTTAAGAATGATAATTTTGATAGGAAATTTTACAGTATTTTTTTTTTTCTTTTCTCGAATTGAAGCCTGATTATTCAACACACATCACTTAACATAATTTTTTTTTTAGAGGTAGACCGTGCAAAGCCTGGTAACGCAGCTAGTAAATAATAAAAACAACGAGCTAGACTTATTCTCGTCATCATAGTTATCTGAAAAATCAAAGGAACATCAACTACGTTCAAATAAGGATAAAAGCAATTCATGATGCTCAAAAAAAAAATACTCACAACTGCTGACACATAGTCTTGTGTTTCAACCAATCTTGAACCTGACATTCTTGAGAACAATATGGTTTCTTGCAGTTTCCACAAGAGAGAAATGCTAGATTGATTAAAGAATATCTTCAAAAATAACCCAATACAATGGATGTGAAAATAATTTAAATATAAATTTCAAAATGAAAATAACTTGCCTTCTTTTTTGCAGAATAAACATTGTCTGTAAGGATTAGGAATTAGTTCTGGCTTTTCAGGAATACTTAAGTCCTTACTATTTGCAATACTCTCAGAATGGTAAGAACTTTGGTTACAGAAGCTCTGCTCCCTGTAGCCACTTCTGTTAGAAAGATTTCTATTTCTTTCAATGTGGTGCTCATCTTGGCTCTCTGTCTTATCTGGAATGACAGTTACTTTTCGTCCATCTCCACCAGTAATGATTTTTAATGACTTAACCTAAAAAAGGAAAAAAACCCCTTAAAATTAAAAATAAATCAACAAATACAATGAAAACATATTCATAATGAACACCACATCTTTACTAGTCACTGCATTGAAATCAGTCTTAATCTAAAATTAGAATTTTCTGGATGTTTATACAGACAGTTATAACAAGACAGTCTTCCAGGTTCCATTTCTAAAGTCGTTCATCAAAATTTATTGCTTTGAGTGAGACCTGCTGTGTTGTTATTGTTTTGTTTTGAACTCATTCTCACTATCTTTACAGTTATTTTTCCAATTTCACTTGAAACCCATCTTGAATATCTGAGAGCCTTCAAGCTGTTGATTTTAATGGTGCATCAATTTTATTTCAAACTGAGGAAAGGAGTCAAGCACTTGACATGGCTGGTATTAGAACTTGGCAGTCATTATAATGTAAATGAAAGAGCAAGAGGAGAAAAAAAAATGTTTCTTTTTTCTCCTATGTCATAAGGTCGTGACGTTATCCGCTATAAGCCTCCTAGCAATCCAATGGTGAAATTGTCCTGGATAAAATTACTGGAACTAGATAGTGCACAGCACCTCGTCAAATGTAGAAGGCTCATTACTTCGTCCTGGGAGCACAAAAGAGCTATTATTTACTAACACTGATACAGTGCGGGTGTCCATAGAAAAAATCATGACCTGTTAATCTAAAATTGCAACAAAAATTGCTTGAGATAAGCCCGGTGGAACAGGAGAAAGGAGCAGGTCCTTCCATTTTTTACCGTTTGAAACTTGTGTAAATTCTTGCTGCAAGATCTCCTTCATTGTCTTTTTAACCCGAGTACAAAATTGGTGAAAGGTGAATGAGAAAATCGGCTGCTCCAATTTAGAAACACTGCAATTTAATGTTGCAATAACTGGGGATCCATCGAAGAACTATCCTCCAACCAGCAGTGATTTAGCATTGGAGGGGGGGGGGGATTACATCTTCAACAAAAAAGCAATGGCTGAGCGAAAGCGAGAAAATTGCCAAGATTGCAGCTTGAGTCTATGAAAAATGCTGCCCTCTTAAGAGTAGTGTCCAGCCTCAGCAGGGTGGCGACAGGAAATTTGATAAAAAAAGGTGCCTGACTTTTCCCTGATTAAGTTCACCAAATTTCCCTGATTTACGTTACCAATGATAATGGTTTCCTTTCTTTGCTCTACTTGAAATCCATTGTATGTTTGTATAAAATGCAGTATTTTAAACATTTTAAGTTGTGTAAAATTATTGAACTAAAGATATATTTTCAAAAAAATATTTATTAAATAAAAACAAAAAACCCGACTGGTAAAAATTAAAAAAACTAAAAAGAAAAATGTATAAGCCCAGTAGTTTAGAATGCTATTAAGTACTACTGAATAACTGCACCTTTGAAACAGTTTTATATTCGTACACAGATAAGACATATCATAAATTCAAAAACAGAATAGAAGGATCAACAGTCGGGACCCATTCAAATTTTACGGGGTTCCTTGATTCAAAAAGGAAGGGCCCGACTGTTGATCCTTCCATTCTGATTTTGAATTTATGATATGTCTTATCTGTGTACGAATGTAAAACTATTTCAATGGTGCAGTTATTCAGTAGTACTTAATAGCATTCTAAACTACTGGGCTTATACATTTTTCTTTTTAGTTTTTTTTTGGATTTTACGCAGTCGGGTTTTTTGTTTTTATTTAATAAATATTTTTATTTTACACTTTTTAGTTAATTTTCATTGAGTTTGTCATTATGATTATAAGACTTGGAATCTTGTCATTTCATAGAGAGAGTTTGTATCGTGAGGTTTATTAAGTAACTTGTGGTGGTTTAAACTACAGATAATTAGTCCTTCTAGAGACCTAACTCGGCTTAAAGCTACATGTGCTTGACCTTTAGCAAAAATGCGAGAACTAAGTCAACCACAGCACAGCCATATAAACAGCCTGTATAACTCTTATGATGCGAGCTAGAAAACATCGTCAGTCAAATCTTTCTCGTAAAACTAAAAAGGCCTGACGCGAAAGTACACGCACCGAAACTCAGTCCCCTGAATCACGACAAAAACAAATGAGGGGAAAGTACATACGGAGCGAGGGTGGAAGTCCAATCTACCGCCTCAAATGTGAGAAGCAATCGCTTAGACCACTCAGCCACTGAGGCCCAATTTAGTAGACGCTAGTAAACAAAAAATTCAGGCAGTGAAAGCTACCTGCATTTGCCTCATGCTGTGTCGCATGCAGGTAGTGAGGGACACCGTGACTGCGTGCGACACGATCCAGAACTAACAAAATGGAAACTGGTTGTTTATATGGAGAATTTTGATTACTGTCATGTGTTTAGTGACACTCCCAAGGTTAAGACAAATTGATTGCGTAAGAATTACCAAAATTGGTCAAGGCGTTTAGCCTGTAGAACGCCACATAGAAACGGACATACATAGACTGATAAACACCTTACTGATAGCCAAAAATGTCTATTTGAGAAATATTCTCAACAATTCATTTTGAAAACTAAGTGTAAATGTTTTTACTCACTTGTATTTCTTTAATAATGAAAAGGCAGTTAATCTTGTCCCTTAAAGGACGCTTGTTTCAATTCGCGTACGGGAGAATCTACGTATAAACATCAGAACGACTACGAACGACGTGTTTCGTCAGGAAGAAGGATGTGACGTCAGAGCACGAGCGGAGATGATGTAATCTCCTGGTAGCTCCGTGGCAAATCGAATGTTCTGGAAACATCCAGATTAAGTTCTTACGTAGGCATATTCGGCGTGACGTGCACTGAATGCGCTGTATTATATAAGCAGGGGGGAAATGAGAAGGAAATCACTTCTTCTGCTCGCGTTTCTCATTTTCGACTGACGATAGTCGTATTTTTGAGAGGATCGTTCGCTGTTGAAGCGACGTCCTGCACTTAGGGAATGGCTTTTAGAATTTCGCCATGAGAGTTAGGGACTTAAAATTTTTGAAACATTTTTTAGGAAGATGTTCTTTTGGAACATGAAGGATGTTTTTGAGTAGTGTTGAAATTCCTTATACTTGTTTATAACATTTACCTATGTTAAAGTTTGTTTTACAGTTGTTAATTATTGGATTATTATAAATAAAATGATTTAGCCATACAACTTGAATTCTGACATTTCATTCACTTGATAGCTACAGAAATGTGAAACAGAAAGGCATCTGCTAAACTTGGTGTTTACCTTCCTTGCGGAGACACAATTTGTTAGGTCAACACTTACCCTCCTTCGCGTCGCGCACACGCATTCGGGTAAAAATGCTAAATTTTTGATAAAATGGTAAAAAAAAAAACATACCAAGTCATTTGGGGAGGGAGGAGAACTCTACAAAACAGTATATTAAATTTTTCTGCATGAAAAGATTATCGAAAATAGAAAAAAAAAGGAAAAATTCACTTCCAGAAACCACTTAGCATAAAAGAATTTTCAGAAAATATTAAAATCACTCTTAAAAACATGTGTATTTATGATAGAACTAAAAAGTAGTTGAAATTATTTTGAACGAAATTTTCAAACAGTATAATAATTGATGCAAGAATAACACGTAATAGTGAAAGAATAGAAGTAAAGTACTTATTCTTATATAACTAATTGACATATTTATGCAAAACAGATGAAACCATTTGACATCCATTCATAGGGAGCTTTTCTCTAATCAAGAACATGGGTTTTTATAAATGAATACAGCATTTTAACAATAAAAAATAAATATATTTACTAAAGTACACAAGTTAACTCTATTTGAAATGATTTCAGTGTGTAATGAAAAAAAATCTTAGATTGCTTTTGTAACAAACAACCAAGGGTGCCTATATGCAAAATTTTAAGGGGGGCTCAGATATTTTCCCCATGGTTTAGCAGGATGTTTTCCCCATAGAAACCGATTTCAGTACAGATTAGAGTTATTAAAATTTGACATTTTTAATTACTTATTGATTAATTGCTACATAAGAAATGTTTTTACATTTTTGCAAAGAAAAAAGTACTAAAAGCAAGGAAATTTTAATCTCAAAGGGGGGGGGGTTGCAGCCCCATTGCCCCCCCCCTCCATATGGGCACTCTTGCAAACTTTGAAAAAAAAAGCAATTGTTAATTTCAAAATATATAAAAGAATGTTACAAATCCTGTAAATAGTAATTATTGTAGTAACGTAACCTGTAAATAGTTTCCCGTAATGAATATACAACCCCTTAACATATGGCTAAAGTATACAACCCCTATTCCTTTTTTTCTTTTCATTGATAAAATTTGATAACGGTCTACGCATTTCGCGAAGAGGTAAGAATGTTGTGGAAAATTCTTTTCGGTGTATATAAGCCGTTAGCTAAGGATAAACAGTTGAGTTTCGATTGAGGATTTCGAACTGAGCGTGTGTATTTGCTCTGTTTATAGCGAGGCATTTCGCTGTGTTGTTTTCGTATTTGGAAGTAAATACGTGTGTAAACGTTGAGTTTACGGTGTTGTGTGATAATTGCTTAATTGCTGATGAATAATTTAGCAGTTGTTGAAGATCTTTCCTGTACATAGTGTAAATAAATTTCCTGTGTTTTATCAAGAACTGTGTCTTCATTTCAAGAAAGTGGAAGTCGCACCGAATCCGTTACAATTGGCACCCAACGTGGGGCCACTTCAGGACTTTCTTGCAGTAAGTGTGACTTTGGACATTTTTTCATAAAGACTTTTTAAATTTGGACTTTAATTTTATGGTGATTACTCGCGCAATGGATGAACAATTAAAACAACTGCTTGATGCAATCAACTCTGTGAAGAGTGATATGGCGGCTAATCAAGAACAATTAAAAAATGATATGGCGGCTAATCAAGAACAATTAAAAAATGATATGGCGGCTAATCAAGAACAATGGAAAAGTGATTTAATGGTGCTGAAAAAGGATTTAGCTTCTAACCAAGAGGAAATTAAAAACGACCTTACTTCGGTAAAGACTGTGATGGAAAATAAATTTAATGAGATGGAGCATCGAGTTGATGCTTTTGATGAAAAATTTGAAACAGTAGAAAACCGTATCGCAACAGTTGAGAATCATGTGGATGAGAAAATTAAAGACATGGAAAGGAGATTGGCGACCGCGGAAAGCAGCTCTGTACAGTTTTGCGCTCCCACATCTGTTGCTCGACCGTCCATTAAACTGGCCACATTTGATGGGAAAAGTTCGTGGCAGGTGTACAAAACCCAATTCATGATAGTGGCGGAAGCGAACGGATGGGACTCTGCTACCAAGCCCTGCCATCTTGCAGCATCCCTGAGAGGTGACGCAGCGGACATTCTTCAGACCCATCCGGACAGCCAGCGCCTGGATTTCGCCGCCCTCACATCTGCGTTGGAGCTTCGCTTCGGTGAGAAGTGCCAGAAAGATTTCAGCCGACTCCAGTTGAAGTCCCGTTTCCAGAAAACCGGGGAAACCCTACAAGAGCTAGCGGCGGACGTCGAGAGACTGTCTCATCTTGCTTTTTGCGACTGTCCTGCGGATGTTCGAGACAACCTGGCACTCAACTACTACATCGACGGGGTTCGAGATCCGGAAATCCAGAAAGCTCTACGGATGGCGGATGTCAAAGACCTGAGTTCTGCTGTTGTGTATGCGATGAAGTTGGAGGCCGCCCAGCAAGCAACCCGCAAGGATCGCCATTCAATCCGCGGCGTGAAAACTGATGAGCCTGATCCGGTTTCGTCACGCTTTGCTGAACTGGAAAAGCAAATAAAAGAAATTGCAGGAATCCTCAAAAGGACTTCGGCTCCCAAGTACCAAAATGGACAATCACTTAAGTGCTGGAAATGTGGCGGCGAGGGTCACTTACGTAGAAACTGTGAAGCTCGCCAAGAAACCAGAGGGAAGAACACCTCTCCCTCCCAGGTCCAGGAAAACTAAGCCATGGCAATCTCGCGGGGCGGAGGTCGCCAAATTGGAATGAGCCCCATCTTAAAGTTTTCCAGATTTCATCGACGAGTGGCGGCAGTAATGGACTGTTTGTTTACGCATACGTAAACGGGTTTCCCTGCGAACTGATTATTGACACTGGAGCCAATGTTACAATTATTAGAACAGATGTGGCTCGTCAATTTGGACTCAACATTCTATGGACGCCGCCCTGCGTTACCCTCCAAACTGTGACAGGTGACAAGATCGAGATTGAAGGTAAAGTAAACTTAGAAATTGTGTTTGGAAATGCCACTTACCATCATACGGCATTCGTTGCTGCTATCACAGACCCCTTCATTCTCGGATTGGACTTTTTAAAGAAGTATGACTTCAACCTCGACTTCAAGACAAATGAGCTGCACTCGATGAGAGAAGACATAGCCGTTTTCCCCGCAGAAAGTGATGTAAAATCCGCTCATCAAATAATAGCCCAAACAGATTTATCGATTCCCTCAAGGTCAGAATCATTAATACCTGGCTCCATTGAAGAAAGCAATAGTTTTCGATTTGGACTCATTGAATACCCAAACTTAAGCAATAGCCCAAAAGGAGTGCTGGTAGCATCTACGCTGGTGGACCTTTCTAAGGATGTAATTCCTGTGAGAGTCGCCAACGTGAGTGAAAGGCCAAGGAATATCCAAAAAGGTGAAGTGTTGGCAACTTGTACTCCAGTAAACTGCATCATTAGAAGAATCAATTTCCCCGAGACTGTGTCTTCCGAGTCCTTGACATCGAAGTTAATTGGGAGTGCGCCGTTATCAAAAGATCAAAGAACTGCTGCGGAACAATTGGTGGATGACTTCAAGCATCTGTTTTCATCTACATCGGAGGATGTTGGCCGTACGAATTTAACACAGCATAGGATCTACACTGGAGAACACCCCCCTATTAAACAGCGTCCAAGACGACTACCGTTCGCCAAGAAGGAAGAGGTTGAGACCCTCCTGAAAGAGATGAAGGAGAATGATGTAATCGAACCTTCATCCAGTCCTTGGGCCTCTCCCATCGTCTTAGTCCGAAAGAAAGATGGCTCCACCAGATTTTGTGTCGATTACCGACGGCTGAATGAAATCACCAAGAAAGACAGTTACCCTCTTCCACGGATAGACGACACCTTGGACACTCTTTCCGGACACAAGTGGTTTTCGACCCTGGACTTGAAGAGCGGCTACTGGCAGGTTGAAATACACCCTGATGACCGAGAGAAGACAGCGTTTACAACTGGACAAGGCTTATGGCAGTTTAAAGTGATGCCCTTCGGCCTCTGCAATGCACCAGCTACGTTCGAGCGTCTTATGGAGACAGTGTTAAGAGGACTTTCCTATGAATCCTGTCTGGTCTATTTAGACGATATCATCATTGTGGGACGCAGTTTCGAAGAACATCTGTCAAATCTTAGGAAGGTGCTGCAAAAGCTTAAGGAAGCCAATCTGAAGTTAAGCCCGTCCAAATGTAATTTGTTCCGCCGGGAAGTGAACTACCTTGGTCACATCATCTCTTCTGAAGGTGTAGAAACCGATCCAGAGAAGGTATCTGCGGTCAAGAGTTGGAGTCGTCCCGAAAACATCCATCAGCTGCGAAGTTTCCTGGGGCTCTGCACGTACTACAGGAAGTTTGTAAAGGGTTTTTCCAACATTGCACGACCTTTGCATAAGCTGACGGAGAGCAAGCAAAAGTTTGAATGGTCCAAGGAATGCGAAGATGCATTTCTACGACTGAAGGAGGCTTTAACATCAACGCCTATCCTCAGCCTGAAAAATCCTTCATCCTGGACACTGATGCGAGCAACGAGGGCATCGGAGCTGTTTTATCCCAAGAAATTGACGGAAATGAACATGTCATCGCTTACTGGAGCAAATGCTTATCAAAGTCGGAGCGAAATTACTGCGTCACCAGAAAGGAGTTACTGGCCCCATAGTGAAAGCTATAGAACACTTCCATCATTACCTCTACGGCCGAAAATTTCTGCTTCGGACAGATCATGCCTCATTAACTTGGCTTTTGAACTTCAAAAATCCGGAAGGCCAGATAGCCAGGTGGATACAGCGGCTCCAGGAATATGACATGGAGATCAAGCACCGAAAAGGGTTGTCTCACGGCAATGCAGACGCTTTATCAAGGAGACCCTGTCCTGACTACTGCAATTATTGTTCCCGAATCGAGAAACAGTATGGAACGACTAGCCCTACTGCCTATCAGGTGACAGTGACTCCAACTTCATCAGAACCTGATCCATGGAGTGATGACCAAGTTCGAAAAGATCAACTTGAAGACCCCGACATAAAACCAATTTTGGAGTTCATGGAAAGTGACAGTCGACGCCCTAGCTGGCAGGACGTTTCCACCTTCACTCCTGCAACAAAAAGATACTGGGCTTTATGGAACTCACTCCATTTACGGAACGGCGTACTGTACCGAAAATGGGAATCTGATGACGGCAAAACGTCTAGGTGGCAGTTACTACTTCCCCGATCAAGGATTTCAGATGTTCTGAAAGAAATACATAGTAGTGCGACTGGAGGAGATTTTGGTGTCTTGAAAACCCTCAATAAAGTTCGGGAACGCTTCTTCTGGAGCAAGGCGAAGGATGACGTGGAGAAGTGGTGCCATTCTTGTGACGCCTGTGCTGCTCGTAAAGGACCGAAGAAGAGAAGCAGAGGGAAGCTACATCTGTACAACGTTGGAGCTCCTATCGAACGAATTGGGATCGACATCCTGGGTCCTCTACCAAGAACTGCTGATGGGAACAAATACATTCTTGTTTCCATCGATTACTTCACCAAATGGCCGGAAGCATATCCCATTCCAGATCAAGAGGCTACCACCGTAGCAGAGATTCTAGTTCAACATTGGATCTCGAGATATGGAACACCTTTGCAGATTCATTCCGATCAAGGGAGGAATTTCATCTCTGCTGTGTTTAAGGGCCTATGTCCAATTTTCGGAATTGAGAAAACTAGGACAACACCACTACACCCACAATCGGACGGCATGGTGGAGAGATTTAACCGCACAATCCTGAATAATCTCTCACTTATGGTCTCCAGAAATCAACAGGATTGGGACAAGAAGCTACCTTTGTTCCTGCTGGCCTACTGCAGTGCTGTCCACGAGACTACCGGATATGCCCCATCTCAGATGCTCTTCGGACGAGAGCTTCGGCTACCTTGTGATCTCGTCTTCGGTCGTCCTCCGGATGCGCCTGCATCGCCTGAGGAGTACATTCAGGATCTCCAGGCCCGGTTGGAAGACGTTCATAACTTCGCACGAGAGCGAATCAACATCGCGGCGGAGAAGATGAAGACCCGATACGACACAAGGTCTATACTGGACATGAATTCAACGAAGGCGACAAGGTTTGGTTATGGAATCCCATCCGACGGAAAGGTCTGTCACCCAAATTGCAGTCGCATTGGGATGGACCCTACAAAGTCCTTAACCGACTAAATGACGTCGTAGTGAGGATCCAAAAATCACCTAATGCAAAACCTAGGGTTGTACATTATGATCGGTTAGCCCCATACTATGGCCATAGTTCATGAGTATTACGTAAACAGCAATGGTTGATAACATAAAAGTTGTAGATAATTTTTTTGCTTTTAATGTTTAGTAATATTTCTTGTTATTATTGTGTTTCCTATGTATCTGTTAGTTATTAATTAATGTGAATATTTGTAAACTTGTGATAGAAGTTCGACACCCTTTCTGGGGATTGTACTGCCCGGGACGTGCAGTCCTTAGGAAGGGGGCAATGTTACAAATCCTGTAAATAGTAATTATTGTAGTAACGTAACCTGTAAATAGTTTCCCGTAATGAATATACAACCCCTTAACATATGGCTAAAGTATACAACCCCTATTCCTTTTTTTCTTTTCATTGATAAAATTTGATAACGGTCTACGCATTTCGCGAAGAGGTAAGAATGTTGTGGAAAATTCTTTTCGGTGTATATAAGCCGTTAGCGATGGATAAACAGTTGAGTTTCGATTGAGGATTTCGAACTGAGCGTGTGTATTTGCTCTGTTTATAGCGAGGCATTTCGCTGTGTTGTTTTCGTATTTGGAAGTAAATACGTGTGTAAACGTTGAGTTTACGGTGTTGTGTGATAATTGCTTAATTGCTGATGAATAATTTAGCAGTTGTTGAAGATCTTTCCTGTACATAGTGTAAATAAATTTCCTGTGTTTTTATCAAGAACTGTGTCTTCATTTCAAGAAAGTGGAAGTCGCACCGAATCCGTTACAAGAATAATACAACTTGGTTATAAAACAAAAGATTAAGTTTGAAGAAAAGAAAACCTTTATAATCTGCGGCGACAACAAATAGTATAACAGCAAAAAACAAAGTTTTTTTTTGATAGAAAGTTCAATTTTAGCAATAAAAATAAAAACGCAAAGAAGTGATAACTTTTAAGCTTTCATCAGTATTAATTCAAAAACCAATGATTTCTTCTTGAAATCGTGATTACAGTACGCTAATTACTTCGAGACAATGGAATAAAGGCGAAGGAGCTAAGCCATTAATGAAGGTTTCCTCTTTGCCTGTATGGTTGTGTATTTTACGTAGCATTGAAAGTGTGAAAGGAAATTTCAAGCTAGATAAAACAAACAACCTAACAGACACAGAAGCAATCTTAGAAAGTTCATCCAGTGGTTTAAGATTCAATACTTTAACGTTGAGGAAAAATGATGCAAAAAAAAGCGGCAGTGTATAATTGCACCTCATTAATTTTTTTTTGGAACAGATAATTGGCGGAAAATGTGTAGGGAATTAGAGTACTTAATTTTTAAAGAAAAAATTTTTTTTTCTTCATAAAATCAATTTTTCCTGATTTTTTGTCATTTTTTCGAAATTCCCTGATCTCCCTGATCTGTCTCCACCATGCTCAGAAGGTCTGAAATTGTAACTTTTATGGCATAGATCTCTGCATCAAAATTAGAAACATGAAATCCAACTGCATAAGGTTTCTCGAACAATTCCTCACAGAAGACACCAGCAACAGTGTTTCCATCACTAGCAGAACCATGAGTGTAGATGTGAACTCATTCATCATTCGGATATTTATAACCTCCAAGGAGAACGCACTAAGGGCTTCAGGAACTGTAACATTTCTTTTCATAAAAGCCAAGCAATATGAAGTGGGAGGAGAAAGATCGGCAGAAAAAACACTTGGTTGAATTGACACAAAATTGTAAAGAACTAAAGTAATGATTAAATGCAAAGTCAAGTTGAAAAATTTTATTATTGGCACAGTTAAAATTAATATTCACAAAAATTTGAGCATGATCAACTTTGTTCATTTGTACCTGAAACTATATACATATACAGTCGGACCTCCTTATATCGAAATAGCAAATTGCAGAAAAAAATTCAATAGTTTATCATAAAAATCTCCTAAAATATTAAAATTAAAGCTAATTTTTGCCAACTGTAATGCCGTTTCATGTTTTTGAGTGAGATGAAACTTTTCGTAATAAAAATTTTAATACTTTTATTACAGCTTTCTGATTTCTAATCGTAGCAGGAACTCTGCTTGCAGAGATACTGAATTTACCAGAAATGACATTTTTGCGCCTTTGTACACCTTCATTCTTCAGCAATTCAACTTGATCCACAACATAAAGGTATTTTTGTTTTGACAATGTAATTGAGAGAAAGGTAAAAAAAATCAACCTACTTAACTTGAATGATTTTCACTGAAGCTAAAAAGACTAGGAATGACAATCAACAGACAATAAGAATAACTTAAAACTGATTTTACTGTATGTACTGGTTGCAACTAAGATTTGAAATAAACTTGAGGGAATTTAAGAACTCCAGAATGGAACAACGACCTATCTACACACCTCTCACGCCCTGATTCCTTATTAGTTTCGTAGCAACCTTTAGTGAACATAATTCTCTCCCCTAATTTCATTTTTCAAGAGACAAACAGTCTAGACTGGAAAAAAATCTACAAATGTCAAAAAAAAAAAAATCAATATACAGAGATATTTTTGATATATAGAAACATTTTTTCTACCTAATGGACATAGAAATTTGATGGGATTTCATACATAGAAAGTTTTGATATGTGAAAGTTCGATATATTTAGGTTCGACTGTTATATATACAGCTAACTCCTGGTTAACTGGTTCAAATGGGATTACTGGTAATCCAGTTGGCAAAATGCCAGTTAAAATGTAGAATGAAAAATATATGTATTTAATTGATGAAAAGGCATTTTAAAACTGCATTAGGCAACAAAACAGCAATAAGTTGCTCTTTACACTTAAAGATATCAAAATAAGCATTTATTAAGCTTTCAGCTTGGTATTAGGAACTATGACCTAAAAATAGTATTTTCTTTGCTGATGGGAAGTTTTTTGATTTGCTGAGTAATTCCACGAGTTTTAAAAAGCATCACTTGAAGGAAGAAGACTATGCCTGTTGTTCTACGTAGGATAATGCCATTTTCCCCCAAGCTCCTTCTTTGACAGCAGTTGCATTATCATCGATATAGGAGTTATTGTGAATCTCGTCTGTCAGCTTTTGACTACTTTTATTCAACAAAGATGAGAGTGAGATGCATTTCAATAAACTAGTAAAGTATCTTGTTTTCAATTTTTTTATTTCATAATTGAAACATATTTTTTGAAGTGTTCCAATATTTTCACAACATGACCTTCAAAACTTAAGAACCAGTTAAAGCGGAGATGCAGTTAAACAGAGGCCGGTAAATCAAGAGTCCATGGTACATAAATTTCAGCTTCAACATAACCTTTAGTATTTTGACAAAATTAGAATCTAGTTACAGGTAAACTGCTACAACTTTGATAAATTGAAAACATACTAGTTTTGTTCACTATTTAAAAAGGAATATGAAAGAATCTATACTTACTGGAGTAGGTACTATTCCCCTTTCTCTTCCTGTGAAATAAAAGAAAACGATTTAAAAAGGGAACGTCTGAACAAATTTCTTTGGTAAATTTGTAATATATAAGAAATATCTAATATATAAGAAATATTAAGTAAAATATAAAATTACAATTGTATTATTTTTTTAATGTACAATTAATACAAATCTAAAATTGTTAAAAGCATGGTATTGTCCGTGAAAATATCTCTAATAGAAAAAAGTAGTTGGAAAACAAAGGAAAACTTTTTCAACCAGACATTGTTGATTAAATCGTCTTGATTAGAATCATGATTAAAATCGTTTTTTTTTTTTTTTTAATTTAAAGTCATTGATTAAAATCATTTTGTTTACTTATATCTCTTTAATTGATCTTGCAATTTTAGAAAAGTGTTTCTAAATATAAAATATGTTGCATTTACACCCTCAATCAGCAAAGCTACATCGGTTGTTTCACCTAAGATGACCCAAATTTTTGTTTTTAAAGCCCCAGTTTCAGCACATTTTTCAGGAAGAAATATCTTCCCTCCCTTTTCATCACCAAAAATAACTTATAAGTTTTAAAACTTCCCTTTTTTTTTCATGGTTTTGAATTCTTTCTGGGCTTACTTCTGCTACAAAAGCAATCCTGGGGGCTTTTGTAGTTCAATCCTGGGGGCTGTGTTCCCATTGCCTCAAAATTATGGGCTTCTGGAAGCCCCCTCATAGGCTGTCTATGTGCAATACTTTATACCAAGACTATTAATATCCTTACTTCATAATGCCTTTGGATACCGGACATTAAAACATTTCAGTTTTAACACCAAATTGTGTTTCCTTCTAGAGAACAATGGAGGGATGCTCACAAAATCATTGGCAAAGCACATGAAATCTGGTTTACAAATGGATCTAAGGCAACATCTGTAACTAATTCTGTTGCAGACCGCAGCAGCAGCAACACAAAGCTATTCGCTTTGCTGGCTACTAGGGATGCGAAATCGATATTGATGTTTTTGTTAAAACATCAATGTTTTTAACACCGATGTTTTACTTTCGATGTTTCTGGACCATCGATGTTTTGGTTTCAATGCTTTTTCGATGTTGATGTTTTTGCATTTTAATTGAAAATCATAAAATTTGCTCCAATGTTCTTGCTAAGTAATTGAGTTTTCTTATAAAGTCCCCCCCCCCCCAAAAAAAAAACATTTTTTGCACCCATTTTATAAGATCAATTTTTCTGTATAGAGGATGATTTTTGGGAAGATCACTACAAGATAGTAGAAGATTAGCTAGAAAGTGAGGAAGAGGTCAAAGCTATTGGAAGAACACGACACTGGTAGCCTGGTGCAAGAACTTGCAGTCTATTTAAGGCTCCAGTTCTTAAACTAAAGGTAAATCCTATAGGTTACTACAGTGAAAATTATAACTTTAAAAATTCAAAGCTGGTAAAAGTCGCTTTAAAGTATTTGATAGTGATGGCAACTTCTGTTCCATCGGAAAGAGATGTTTCTGTGACTGGTGGGATAGTCTGCGAAAAGAGAAATGCGCTTCTGGGGGACAAAGTAAACAAACTTCTTTTTCTCCAAACTGTCAACACCAATATTCAGGGTTACTTATTGATTTCCCCCAACAAGTCCTCACTCTATTACTTACAATTTGTGTTTAATTATTAACTAACAGTACAACACACATTTCCTGCTCTTAAAAATAATTGTTAGAATTAATTTTGTATTTTTAAAATAATTAGCAGAACTTTTTCTCATCATTCAACTGATGGTAAGTGCTATGATACGTTATTTTTTAGATTCTTTTTTGATGTAAATTTACTTTTAGTTTCATTCAGTTTGAAAATATTTCCTTATTACTATAACTAGTTTGTATTAATCGGTACTTGTCTTATTATAAATTTTTGTCCTACTATAATACCAAGATGTTGCAAAATTATTCTTATTACATTATATTCATGATTTGAGGTTCAGTATTTTCAATATATTCGTCGGGTACGTATTCTTTTGTCTTGCTTACATTAGTGGAGTATATTCAAAAATGTATGTTATACATTGATAAAAGGATCAATGTTTTAAAACCAGGGTTCATACTCTATTTGGTTGAAAAAATTCCATGACTTTTCCAAGACTTTTTCATGACTTCAATGAAAATTTTCATGACCTCGTTACTCGAAGAGAATAGCACTATTTAATCTCAAACTTGATAAGTTTTAGAAATGAGTATTAGCAAAACGTCTACATGAATGCCACAGCCTCATTGAAGTACTTACTTATAATGGGAAAAATATAAGTGTACACCTAAAAAACTAAACTATTCTTATTTGTCTTCATCATATTAATTTAAGTAAAGTAAAAATGCAGTGAAACGAATATGATGACGCTTAAATGTGAGATATTTTATTTATAAACAGGCAGAATGATATTGAATGGGACAAAGGTTGAATGAATCATCACTAAATTTCAATAAATTTGCTTCAAAAGTTGCCTTTTAGTGTCAACGGGGCATTTAATCATCCACGTTACTTGACAGTATTTTGATTCTTTAAAATAAAAACACACAGTTTAGTTTTTTATGTTTCTAAATCAGATTTTTTTGAAAAAACCATTTAGTAAGGAATCAATCTTCTGATTCAAAAGTATACTTGTTTTGTTTACTTATTTGCACATTTTCAAATGCATATAAATTAATAGAAACAGAAATTCCAGAACATGTTTGATTCCTGACATTGAACGTAGCAGTGGGTCACATGGATTAGTTTTGCGGGCCGTATGTTGGACGCTACTGTTTTAGAATATTAGAATTCCTCTTTTTCTGTATTCTATTGCCTGACTAAAGACCTTTATTTTCTAAAACCTTCAACCAATTAAGATAAACTCTGATAAGTTTAATAATGAAGTTCTTAAGAGTGATGGAATTGAACTTGGATGCAATTGAATTGTTTTTTGTTTTTTCTTGAGTGGGCATGGCAAAACTAAGAACGTGAAGTTTTGCTACTACAGAATATGAAACATAAGAAGTGTTGAAAATAACAGTAAATTCAAAATAAATCATGCCCAAGCAGTAAAATCATGTCACAAAAAAAAAGACAAGCGGCTGCGACAGAAGTGGATGCAATGAGATTTCAAAATTCAGATTTGATTTTGGGATCGTTCAATTTTCCACTTTTAGTAGCTTTCATGTGCTATACTGTTAAATCACTCAAGATTTCTAAACTGATTACTGTTTACCAAGCAGAAACTTGAGCCATTTTGGCATGTGTAACCATCTGTAAAGAGCGAGGCATAACTGGTATATATATAAGAATCTTTTGTGATAGCAAAGCTGAGTTAAAAGCTCTCGATCGGTACTGCTTCTCAACCAAGATAGTATGAGAGTGCCACTATGCATTGGCAAGACTAGCCAAGAGTAATAACAGGGTGGCGACAGGAACTGTGAAAAAAAGTTCCCTGACTTTTCCCTGATTTCCCTGATTAAGTTCACCAAATTTCCCTGATTTACGTTACCAATGATAATAGTTTTCTTTCTTTTCTCTACTTGAAATCCATTGTATGTTTGTATAAAATGCCGTATTTTAAACGTTTTAAGTTGTGTAAAGTTGTTGAACAAAAGATATATTTTT